>NW_020867141.1:0-60380 GCF_003369695.1 Bos indicus x Bos taurus
TTGAGTGCAGCACTTTCACAGCATCATCTTTTAGGATTGAAATAGCTCAACTGGAATTCATCACCTCCACTAGCTTTGTTCGTAGTGATGCTTTCTAAGGCCCACTTGACTTCACATTCCAGGATGTCTGGCTCTAGGTGAGTGATCACACCATTGTGATGATCAGAGTCATGAAGATCTTTTTTGTACAGTTCTTCTGTGTATTTTTATCACCTCCTCTTAATATCTTGTTTCTATTAGGTCCATACCATTTCTGTCCTTTATCGAGCCCATCTTTGCATGAAATGTTCCCTTGGTAGCTCTAATATTCTTGAAGAGATCTCTAGTCTTTCCCATTCTGTTGTTTTCCTCTATTTCTTTGCACTGATCCCTGAGGAAAGCTTTCTTATCTCTCTTTTCTATTCTTTGGAACTCTGCATTCAGATGCTTATATCTTTCCTTTCCTCCTTTGCTTTTCACTTCTCTTCTTTTAACAACTAATGTAAGGCCTCCCCAGACAGCCATTTTGTTTTTTTGCATTTCTTTTCCATGGGTATGGTCTTGATCCCTGTGTCCTATACAATGTCATGAACCTTCGTCCATAGTTCATTAGGTACTCTGTCTATCAGATATAGGCCCTTAAATCTATTTCTCACTTCCACTGTATAATCATAAGGATTTGATTTAGGTCATACCTGAATGGTCTAATGGTTTCCCTACTTTCTTCGATTTAAGTCTGAATTTGACAATAAGGAATTCATGATCTGAGGCACAGTCAGCTCCCAGTCTTGTTTCTGCTGACTGCATAGAGCTTTTCCATCTTTGGTTGCAAAGAATATAATCAATCTGATTTCGGTGTTGACCATCTGGTGATGTCCATGTGTAGAGTCTTTTCTTGTGTTGTCGAAGAGGGTGTTTGCTATGACCAGTGCATTCTCTTGGCAAAACTGTATTAGCCTTTGCCCTGCTTCATTCCATATTCCCAAGGCCAAATTTGCCTGTTATCCCAGGTGTTTCTTGACTTCCTACTTTTGCATTCCAGTCCCCTATAATGAAAAAGACATCTTTTTTGAGACATACCATTTATCTCATTTAAAGGGCCCTTTATGTGACTGAATACTACCCTGGGGCATGACCTTTGGTTTTAACAGAAGTTTTGACAGTCCACATCCTTTGCTTCTTCTTTAGACTGTTGTTCTGGCAGTGCTCTAGATTTGATCTTTGATCAAAAGTTATTGCTTAATTTTGGTACCAGTTGCCATCAGGAAAACCAGAATTTTCAAAACTATCAAGTCTTGGCTCCTTTATATTTTTTATCCCTACTTCAATTTAATTCGTTCTTCTAGTGTCTTACTATAAGCAACAAGAAAAAAAACAGACAGCACCTTCAATACTTTGCTTGGAAATTTCCTAAGCTAGATCACCCAGTTGACAAAGTACACTTTCTACATTTCACATTACTACAAGAAATGATGTTTCTAAGCTTTCTGCCACTAAATAACAAAGATTCCCCTTTTCTTCAATTTTACCACCATTCATCCTCAGTCTTATAAAACCTAGAAGGGTGGGATGGGGTAGGGGACAGGAAGGAGTCTCAAGAGGGAGGGGACATATGTATACTTATGACTGGCTCACATTGTTATATGACGGAAACCACATATCATTGTAAAGCAATTATCCTCCAATTAAAAATAAATTTATAAATAAATAAACAAAAGACCAAGAAGACTCTATTAACAGCTTCTTCAGGAACTTCAGAATTTCACTAACATTTTGCTCAAATTCCAGTTCTAAAACCACTCCTTCATTGTAGGCTTTCATCATGGCAGCACTCTATCTCTGGACACCAAAATCTGTATTTATAATTCCTGCATAACAAGTTACACCAAAAATTAGCAGCTTAAGCCAACAAATACTTATTATTTCATGGTTTCTGGAGGTCAGTGATCAGAAGCAGTTTGGCTACATAATTTTGACTCACAGTGTCTCACGTGTCACAGTCAAGCTTACGGCTAAGGCTACTACTATGTCAAGGTTCAACCATTTATCTGGGAATAAGATACCTACTTCCAAGTTCTTGTGACTATCGGCAGGCTTTAGTTACTCATGGACTTTCATACTGAGGGCCTCAGTTCTTCTCCACACCATCTGGGCCTCTCTATACGGCTGCTCAAATCATGGTACTTTGCTTCCCCTGGCATAAGAGTTGTGAAAGAGAGAATGTACACACCCGAGATTGAAGTCACCATCTTTTTTAACCTAACCGCAAAAAGTAACATCCCCCTGCTTCCACCTTTAGAAGTGGATCAATAAGTTCAGCCCACACTCAATGAGAGAAGATTACATAAGGGCATGAACACCAGGAGGGGGTGGTCATTACGGATCATTTTAGAAGTTGCCTTTCACACAGACCCCAAAATGCAGATAGAGAACCATGTAGCAAGACAGAAGGAAAGACCACCTGATGAATTTCCAGTCTCATGAGAGATGGTGGTTTCCAGTATTGCCTTCTGTAAGACATTTCTGAACATTTAAAATAAATGCACCTACTCTTTAGCAAGCTCAATTGAATTACTGCTCTTTATAACCAAATTATTCCTGAGACTAAATCCTATTTTCTTGCAGAATCTGTACTCCAGCTTTGAGACTGAAAGCAAACATAATATACCCCTCTACAATCTAAATAAGACTCACAGTGTCTGAACTGACCTGCAGGTGCTGTAGATCAGGCATGTTCTGTATTCTGCTGACCCTGTCAGCAAAAAGTTCTCTGGCAGCACATTAAGGACAGCACACTTATATTAGAAGCTGCACTTTTAATTTCTGTGACATGTAATGAGGCAGTCTCACTAGCCAGAATATCTTATTAGGTCACAACATGTTAAATGTGGTTTAATCAAGAGCTGCCATTAGACAGCTTCCCAATGAACCTTGGATGTAAGAAGACCATATAACAAATCATCTGTGGAATCCCTCTGAAACTGTGCTAAGAAAGACAGGTCAGTTAAGCAATGCAAGTAATAATACCCTCATAACTAGTAATAATAATGATGAAAACAGCTAGCATTTATTGAGCACACACATAAGGTTCTCTTATAACTAAAAATGGCTATACCAGAAATGCCCATCATTTTCTCCACACACACACACACACACACACTTTTTAGAAAACTTATTAAACTAAACTAGACCAGGAAAGAGAATTTTCATGTAGTAGTTACTAAGTGCAACTACCTGAAATAGTTACACAATCTCCACGATCCTAAAACTCAGTTACCATTGTATCCCCATTTCAAAGCTGTTGCTTTGAAACTTCGAACTTTATAAAGTTTAGCAACATTGAGCAACTGGTCCAAGATCTAACAACTTGCTTCCTGATAGTCATACCCTAGGTGGTTTCCTTTCACACCGTGTCAGGGATGGTCCATGGAGTCAATCATTATAACAAAAGTAATGATAAGGGGCTTTCCAGGTGGTTCAGTGGTAAAGAACCTGCCTGCCAATGCAGGAGATGTAAGAGACACAAGTTTGATCCCCAGGTCAGGAAGATCCCCTGGAGAAGGGCATGGCAACCCATTCCAGTATCCTTGCCTGGAGAATCCCATGAACAGAGGAGCCTGGCAGCTGCAGTCCATGGGGTCACACAAGTAGGACACGACTGAAGAGACTTGGCACACAAGGATGAATGGCTTCTGATGCTGGGTCATAAAAGTATTTTCACCAACTTCCACTTTGCTCTCTTGGATCACTCTTTATCAGTCAAGCCAGATGCCATACTGTGAGAATACACAAGTCAAAAGAAGAGGGCCATGTGGCAAAGAACTGAGGCCTCTTAACCACCACCAACTTGCCAGCAATGTCAGCAATCCATTTTGGAAATGAATCTTCTAGCTTCACTTGATTCATGAGGTGATAATAGCCCTAACTAGCATCTTGACTGTAAACTCATGAGACACCCTAGGCCAGAACTACTCAGGTGAACCACTCCCAAATTCCTGACCTACAGAAACTGTAAGATAGTAAATGTTGTTTTCTTGTTAGACATAAATAGATAACTGACATAAGCAGTGAAACTGGGTGCTCCCATCTCAAATTCTCTTAGAGATTGTAGTTGGGATGTTTGCCAAGGCTGAGGTTTCCATTTGAAGGGTTTATGGGAAAGGACCTGTTTCTAAACTCATTTCTTGCAGCTGTTGGCAAGAATTCAGTTCTTTGCTGATTGTTGGACAGAGACTTCCTTCACTGTCTTATCAATGGGCCTCTCTATAAAGCAGCTTGAGACATGGCAGCTAGCTGTCCTCCCTTAGAGCAAGTAAGAGAGAATAAAAAGAGAGTACCCAAAATGAAAGCCATAGTCTTTTTGTAACATACTGTCAGAAGGGATATCATACCCAGTCTGCCGTATTCTATTTCCTAAAAGTTGGTGATCAAATCCTCACACTTTAGGAGAGGAGATTACACAATGATGCCCAGGAAGTGGGCATCACTGGGGGTCATTCCCCACACTGGGCATACCACACTGGGTTACAGCTCCAGTGGGCTGGGTTGATGCTTTTCAGCATTATACTCTCTGCCTCTCTTGATCTAGTTGTGGATTCCAGTCATAGAGGTAGATCCCAAGCACTGGGCATGCCCTATAATCAAAGAACTCCTCTCCAGGATATTCACAGAAGGGTGGATAGGCTGCAGGCTGCTCCTTAGTCACTCCCATATTACAGCTGTTTCTACACCCCAATCATAGCTATACCTCAGGTCACTGTTTAATCAGCTGAACTCAGACTCTATCCCTTCACTCTTCAAAGTACCACCAACTCAAGACTTTATTACCAGACAGTTTTACTGATGGCTCCAGGGTAACTGAAATTATGTACTGCCTCTCAGCAGATGTCTTCAAAATTGAACATTAGCCAGTTCTGTATCCTTAAAATTATTTCAGTCCCCTAAGCACTGGCAACTTCTCAGAGGTCACCTTTCACAGAGGTTTCACTTGGGACTTTGTTCCTCACTTTTTAGGGGTAGCACACAGAGTTGTGCCGGTTGTGCTTTGCACAAGAGTGCTTGGCTAAATGGTCAGCTCATATTCTGCTCCACACTCTGAGGCACACGTCTTACAGCAGGGCTTCACCTGCCTGATGCTGCACAGAGTGCCATCTGGGATAGCTGAAGCTCTCTGCCCTTTTTCACTGCTTTCCAGGCCACCTTCTCTAACGTCTAAGCTATTCTTGGAAACTCCTATGACAAGAAAGAAAAAAAAATGATGAAAAGCCTACTATTATTCACAATTTACAAATTCTAAGAAAAGTGAATCCTAGACGTTAAAGAACTTTTTTTTTTCTGCTGAGCGCATAATTTTTAATGTAATGGTCTTTCACAGACTTGATGAAAGAGTTTGGTGGAGAGTGTGAAGATGAAAAATTAGAAAAACTTGGAAAAAGCTAAATTCCTTTGTTTAAGGAAAGGGATATAAAAATATTGGTGGATATAAAAATACTGGCAACCCACTCCAGTATTCTTGCCTGGCAAAGTCTGTGAACAGAGGAGCCTGGAGGGCTACAGTCCATGGAGTTGCAAAGAGTAGGACATAACTGAGCACAAACAAACAAGGGCCCACCCTAAATCCAGAGCGATCTCATCTCAAAATCCACAATTTACAGGTGCAAAGATTGTTTTTCCAAATAAGGTCACCTTTGCAGATTCTGGGGGTTACAACTTGGGCATACGTTTGGGGGCCACTATTAAACCTGCTGTATTTTGGTAACAAAAAAAAAAAAGAGGAGTTGGGAAGAGTCTGGAACCAGGAGCTAGAGGCTGCATGGAGACTGAGAAGAGCTACTTTGCAGATAAAAGATATATCTGATGGGCTTTTCTTTTTTTGGAATGCAATGCTTTTCGCCTGAGACTTAAAACACACTTTCATCTTCCTAAAGTTTACATTACTCACAATTTCCTAGTGGTATGTGTTTGCTTGGATAGGAGACAGGGATAGAAGTGACACTATAGACATATTTGGGTTAAAAACTCTAAATATCTTACTCTATTTCACAGAACACTTTAGTTCTCACTTTTCTTCAATTCTTGTGCATACCCTAAGGCCTATATTCCCATAGCCCCATCAAAAAGATTTGTGCTAAACCAAAGGCAATATGTCCTATTCCTATAAGAAGAGGCTGTCATCAGTGGCTATTTAAATAACAATTGTTCTTCTCTATCAAATAAACTTAAAACTCCCCACCAAATTACTAATGTGCATCAGCTTAAGTAACTTTGGTTGAATCTCTGGAATTTTCACACATATCATATCATCAAATAACCTAACAAAACTAGTATTATTCCCCATTTTACATACGAGGGAGTAACAACTTAGGGAGGTTTAATAACTTCTAGAAGGCAATGGCAACCCACTCCAGTACTCTTGCCTGGCAAATCCCGTGGATGGAGGAACCTGGTAGGCTGCAGTCCATAGGGTTGCTAGGAGTCAGACACGACTGAGTGACTTCACTTCCACTTTTCACTTTCATGCATTGGAGAAGGAAATGGCAACCCACTCCAGTGTTCTTGCCTGGAGAATCCCAGGGACGGGGGAGCCTGGTGGGCTGCCATCTCTGGGGTCGCACGGAGTCGGACACGACTGAAGTGACTTGGCAGCAAAAGCAGAAGGTAATAAAGTAAGAAGTAGAAAAAAACAAAAATCAGATCTCTGACACTAGTACTCCACTTTTTTCCCTTCAGTATATATCTCCACATAAATAGTTTGGTCTCAGATGAAGCATCAGCAAAGAGCTATCAATGTAGAGTATATAGGAAATGCTTGAATTCCTCAGACCAACAAATAATGAGCTTGCTTGTGTTCTGTGTCCCTATTTTATGAGCTCCAAGATAGACTGAAAGCTTAGGGGCATATTGTCCTAAGGAAGAAGATTCACAGGCATTCAAAATGACCAAATATTTAACATACCCAAACCTGTGCCCATGGCATGATTTGCACCCAGTAAGATAATTTACATGAAACAGAATTTTTTAATTTAAGAGTTTCAGCTGAGGCTCTGAGTTAGAATAGATAGTTAAATACCAAAGTGATTTTTGAAGGGAAAAAAAAAAAACTGTATGCATACTTTTAAGACATTATCCAAAGACCAGATCAAAATCTGGCTTGTACCCATAGGGAGATATAAAATACTTGAAAAAGGACAGCTGGGGAGAGGACTCTGTGAGAAAGATGAGGATGCTGTATTAGGAATTCTAACCCTTCAGATCACTAAAAAGAAAGGATGAAGATGCTCCTTCACCTCAAGTTTACAGCGAAGAGTGCTTCCATGAGATCACCATGAGAGATGGAGATCTGACTTCTAGCAGCTTAGGACACAAAGGTTGGCCTCTCCCTAGGAACACTTGGAGAGCTGCTTTGGTATCAAAGCAAAGATGAATTGTTGCTGCATATGAAAGGTATCTGCATTTGCAGTCAAATCATATGTGAGTATTGAATGTACACCAGACAGGCCTCACAGGAGTCAGCTGATAGCCTGCCTAAGTCAACTCCCTGGAAGGGTCATTGGGATGCAACAGAAAGAGACTATCATATCTCGAGTCATGCTTGTTCATACCCCAGTTACAAATGAAACAAAGTTTGAAGAGGTCCAATCAGAGTTTTGGCTTCAAAAAAATGAAAGCTTTTCTTGGTTTAGAACACTTCAGCCACAAAAATTACTTTGAAAATGATTAGACTTCATAGCTGACTTTACCTCACAAATTACCCATATGTTCCAGCTCATGTTACAATTTCTTTGGGGAGCATTAAAATGATTTTTCAATTTTCTCACTCAATTTCTTCTATCTCTGCTGAAAATAAGAGATGACATCATATGATAAGAGCAAATCACTTTAAATTAGACCAACTTGACTTTTATCTTGCAGTCAATCAAATGCTGATCAAACGTGTTTTTTCCCCATAGAAAAACAAACTGTAGAGAATTAATAAAGAAGCACTTCTTATATTTCTCAAAATATAGAGGATTGTTTTAAAATTCCTCTATTTTAAATCTTCTATCAAACTGATAAGCTGTGAATTTTAATATATCACTTTATCACATCGTCAAAACAAGAAAAAAAAAAAGCCAAGAAATGTATTTCTGAAGAATAAACACAATAAGGTTTCTGTTGTAATACATTTCTTTAAAATGTAGAACTGTAATTATTTCAAATAGTCTGTGAAAATTAGCCCTTACTGATCAGCAGATTTTGTTTCTGTGACTTTTTGTCAGTAGAACATAATTTTATGCAGAACTTTCAAATCCATGTTCAGAACACAAAATGCTTTAAAAATATTTTGAGAGAACTAATATAAGAAAATTTATATTTAGCAGAAATTCCAAAAATAAAAGCACATGTTACAAAGTTAAATATTAGAGTTAGAGCAAATAATGAATAATATATACTATGAACTCAGAGTGTGTTAAAGAATTTGCCGATGAAGTAAATGTTTATTAATAAATAAATGTGAACCTTATAAGATATATCTGTAACATACTCTCTGAAATTATGCAGAGGCAGAAAGGAAACTAAATTTCACAAATACATGGAAATTAAACCACACATTCCTGAACAATCCATGGGTCAAAAAATAAAAGGTATAACTTTGATACAAAAGAAAATGGAAACACAACCCACCAAAACATATGCAATGCAAAAGAAACTGTCCTAAGAGAGAAGTTTATAATAAAAAATGCCTACATTAAGAAAGAAAGATCACAAATACACAACATAACTTTACACTGCTGCTACTGCTGCTAAGTCGCTTCAGTCGTGTCTGACTCTGTGCGACCCCAGAGATGGCAGTGTACCAGGCCCTCCCGTCCCTGGGATTTTCCAGGCAAGAACACTGGAGTGGGTTGCCATTTCCTTCTCCAGTGCACTTTACACTACAAAGAACTAAAGAAAAAAGAAGAAGAAGAAAAATAAACTAAGCTCAAAGTTAGTAGAAGGAAGGAAATAGCAAAGTTTGGAGCAGAAATAAACAGAATTGAGACTAGAAAAGCAGTAGAAATGATAGATGAAACTGAGCTGGCGGCAGGAGAATGTCTCCGCAGTGCACCCACGGGTTTCAGCAAGGCAGCAGGACACTGCCTTGCCTGTTGTGCACACATCGGCCTTAGGAGTGGGAGAACCAGACCACCACTCACACTTGCCTGCTCCAGTCAGGGAGTGGGGGAGTACTGCAGGGCAGTGAGATAATGCCCTGCCCGCTCAGCCCTGCCTGTCTTAGCAAGGCAGTAGAAGGGTGCCACCTCCAAGCCCATCTCTACCTGCTAAGCAGGTAGGTAAAGAGTGCAGTAAGGGCATTCACCAACACCTCCATCTCCAAGAAGACTTTCAACTGACTCTCCACAGATGACTTTAGATTAGCAAATGAGTCCCCTTTCCATAGAGGAGGCATTTTTCAAACTGTTCTTTCTTTACTGGGTCTCAGAACCAAGTGAGACTGCAGGCAAGCCCTTGGGACGAGGAACCTCAGTTTCCTACAGTGCTTTGAGTCCTTGGACATTATCCCCATTGGTTTTCTAACAGATATTCTAGGGGTTCACCTCTCCAGTGCAGACCCCATCAGTGTCCCCTGATGTGGGACACCAACCCCTCAGTCCTCTGGGAGAAGCACAGGACGAGTGAAATTGTTCCATATTGTGTGTTGCTGTGCCAGGGGTAGAGTTTTGCTGAGACTGTGTTTCTGCCTTTCCTACTCAACCTGATGCAGTCCTTTTATCTTTTATTGTGGAGAAGCAGTTTGTCTAGTTTTCAGATTTTATTCAGAGGGAAATGATACATATGTAGCTATAGATTTGGTGTGTCCATCAGTTCAGTCACTCAGTCGTGTCCGACTCTGCGACCTCATGAATCGCAGCACGCCAGGCCTCCCTGTCCATCACCAACTCCCAGAGTTCACTCAAACTCATGTCCATTGAGTCAGTGATGCCATCCAGCCATCTCATCCTCTGTCGTCCCCTTCTCCTCCTGCCCCCAGTCCCTCCCAGTATCAGAGTCTTTTCCAATGAGTCAACTCTTCGCATGAGGTGGCCAAAGTATTGGAGTTTCAGCTTTAGCATAAGTCCTTCCAAAGAACACCCAGGACTGATCTCCTTTAGAATGGACTGGTTGGATCTCCTTGCAGTCCAAGGGACTCTCAAGGTCTTCTCCAACACCACAGTTCAAAAGCATCAATTCTTCATCACTCAGCCTTCTTCACAGTCCAACTCTCACATCCATACATGACTACTGGAAAAACAATAGCCTTGACTAGATGGACCTTTGTTGACAAAGTAATGTCTCTGCTTTTGAATATGCTATGAGGAAGTAAGTTCAGGATCTTCCTACACTGCCATCTTGGACCACCATCCCCTCCAGGTAATTCTGATATAAACTAAAATTTGAGAACCAGTGGGTTAGCCCAAGAGAACACAAGCATTCGTGTGCATATGCACAGTATCTCACAGCCTTATAAATCTTGGGGGAAAGGGAGAGCATGAAGAAAGAAATGTCCCAAGATGACATGATGAACTAAGATATCCTATAAGAAAAAATTTAACTTAACTGAAATTTAGGACTTCACTGGTGATCCAGTGTTTAAGAATTCACCTTGCAATGCAGGGGACACAGGAAGATCCCACATGCTGCAGAGTAACTGAGCCCACGTACCACAACTACTGAGCCTGAGCGCCTAGGGCCCCTGCTCCACAAGAGAAGCCACTGCAATGAGAAGCCTGCTTACTGCAAAGAGTATCCCTCACTTCAACGAAGAGTAGCCCTGCAGCAACTAGAGAAAACATGGGCATAGCCATGAAGACCCAATGCAACCAAAAATAAAATTTTTTAAAAAAAGAGCTGAAATTTAGATAGTCGTGGGTTTCCCAGGTGGCACTACTGGTAAAGTAGCCTGTCTGTGCAGGAGACATGAGACCCAGGTTTGTTTCCTAAGTCAGGAAGTTCCCTTGGAGAAGGACATGACAACCCACTCCAGTATTCTAACCTGGAGAAACCTGTGGACAGAGGAGCCTGGCAGGCTATGCCCCATAGGGTCACAAATATTCCAACACGACTGAAGCGACTTAGCAGAAGATAGATTTAACCCTCTAAAAATCAAAACTATATTAAAAATAATTAAGGAATGTTTAATTTATTTTATGTTCATCATATGATATTTTTAGTTATTTGTCACAGACTTCTTTTTCCATTCTTTCTCCTTTGGTTTAGGGAAGGCACCATGGTTAAGCACAGAGGTTCTGGACCCAGATACTTCTAACTTCAAACCCCAGCTCCCTCACTATATTTGCTATGCAACTTGGACATGTAAACCTCTTTCCATTTCCTCATATTCAAAAGTGTGTGTTTGTGTGTGCTGAGTCATGTCCAACTCTTTGTGATCCCATGGACTGTAGCCCGCCAAACTCCTCTGTCCATGGAGTTTTCCAGGCAAAAATACTGAAGCAGGGTGCCATTTTCTACTCCAAGGAATCTTCCCAACCCAAGGATCAAACCTGCATCTCTTACATCTCCCATGTTGGCAGGTGGATTCTTTACCTTTCAGTTACCTGGGAAATCCTAAAAGTTCAGATGACTCATAATTTAGAATCAGTCCTCTACATAGCTCTTGATAAAGCAATATTCTATAACTTCTTCCTTATTTTAGTTTTTCAGTTTTCTGACATTTTAGTGTATGCATAAGTATGCACACACGCTCAGTCACTCAGTCATGTCTGACTCTTTCCAACCCTATGGACTATAGCCTGCCATAGACTAAGCTCCTCTGTCTATGGAATTTTCTAGGCAAGAATACTGCAGTGGGTTGCCATTTCCTACTCCAGGGGTAGGAGTAGGGTGAGAAGGAAATGGCAACCCACTCCAGTATTCTTGCCTGAAAAGCCCTGTGGACAGAGGAGCCTGGTGGGCTGCAGTCCATGGGATCGCAGAGTCAGACACGACTGAGTGACTGCACTTCAGTCCAGGGGTATCTTCCCAACCCAGGGATCAAACTCGTGTCTCTTGTGTCTCCTGCACTGGCAGGCAGATTCTTTACCACCGCACCACCTGTGACTAGAGTCTGCAAATGTAGGCATATAATAATTGAACCTCTTTCACAGAGTTGCTATAAGGGTTAAATAAATTCATACATGTAAAGCACTTGGTCCTCTATACATAGTAAGTTCTTCATAAGTGTAAGCTATTTAATATGCATTCACTTTTCTACTTCAATCAGATTTTAAGTTATTTGCATCTTAACTCATTATGTTTTAATAAAAGAAGAATTTTGTTTAAAATCTATATATTTAGTACATGGCATTGATTTAGTGATTTCAGTTTAGGATAAAAACAATGTGACAATATCTTTTTGAAGTACTGGAAAATCCTTAACAATCTTTATTTTATTTTAGTTGTTGAATTTAGTTGTGTTTGAAGGTAATTTATAGAAGTAAGTATTGGGGGGATTATATAAAGGTTTGATACTTGAAGAGTTTAAAGCTTTTGTCAAAGGGAGAAACTAGCTGAATAGAAACAAATTTAATTAACAACAAAAAAAGTGATGTGGCTGCAGAAGTGTGTATGTGTGTGCTAAGTTGTTTCAGTCATGTCCGACTCTGCAACCCCATGGACTATAGCCTGCCTGCTCCTCTGTCCATGGGATTCTCCAGGCTAGAATATTGGAGTGGGTTGCCATGCCCTCCTCCCGGGGATCTTCCCAATCCAGGGATCAAACTTGTGACTCTTAAGTCTTCTGCATTGGCAGGCAGGTTCTTTACCACTAGTGCCACCTGGGAAGCCCCACAAAAGTATGCTTTGCATCTACAAATAAGAGTCACAGCAGTGAAAGTTTGGGGGGAAAAAGTGTCGATTGTTATGAATGTTTCCACAGGGCATACTGAGCCTACAACATTTTTCTTTCATTTCATTTAACTTTCTTCTTGGATATTTTCCTAGGATTTCTGTTAGCAGATTCATTGCACTTCAACAAAACATGGCAACTTCTTCCAAAGCACTTTTCTCAACCAGAGAGCACATCAGATCACAAGGGGAGCTAATTTAATTTATACATCCCTGCCATGCTGCCAAGTCGCTTCAGTCATGTCCGACTCTGTGCGACCCCATGGATTGCACCGTCCATGGGGTCTACCAGGCTTCTCCGTCCATGGGATTCTCCAGGCAAGAACACTGGAGTGGGTTGCCATTTCCTTCTCCAACATCCCTGCCATAGCCCGGTCCTAAGGGTTCATCAGACTTTCTCAGAAGGGGTTCCAGGCACATGTACTTAATCGAACAGTCTCCTCAAGGGACTGGGATATTCTGCAACTCATCTCACATTAAGCCCTCATCTCCCACCAACCATACACACACATAACTACAAACTACTGTTCTAAATGGCAGCTGGTTCCCCAACAGAAATATTCAAACCATGCGTTCCACACAAAATAGCACAGTATGGTTGTTAAAATCTGAGGCTCTGGAGCCAGGATGGGTTTGAACTTAGACTCCTGTATGTGTGATCTTGGCCAGTTCACCCTTTAATGCTACTGTTAATTATATCAGCTATAAGTAACATTGAATGTTTTCTATGTTCCAGGCACTGCAATAAACACTAAACATGGATTAATTCATTTCTACAACAAATCTATGAACTTGGTGCTATTATTAGTTTAATTTTACAGATAAGGAAATGGAGGCTTAGAGAAAAGGTAAGTAATAGTTAACTTGTTTAAAATTACATACTCAAACAGTAATGGAGCTGGGATAGCACCCAGGCTATCTAACACTAGAGATCACACACTTGGTCAATTCATTATGTTGACTTCCTGGAACACAAAAACAGTAAAAGAGTAAAACCTACTAAGCAAAACAGGAGCTCACAAATCTAAAATGGAAATCAAAATGCAAAATGAATCGCAGTATCCTGGCACTGTGCCAGAAAATAAAGTGATCAAAAAACAGGAATGATGGATAATGTTCCAAGGAAAGTAATGGGGTGGTTGCCCATAAAGGCGTTTTGCTGATACAAAAGGGATTTCCATACCAGCTTCTTCCCCACAACTAACCTGTTAAATGAAGAATGACAGATGTCATATTCACACTTAGCCTTATTAATAGACTTTTCCTGAAAGCACTTCCAGTATGACAGCTGTTCAGCAGGTCTAGAAATCACCAAGTTCAAAGGTGGGACAGGAAGATACAGGGCTCTGGGAGGGAGGTCTTCAGGGGGAAGGAAACAAAGGGAGACTAGAAAAAACAGGTATTATTTTGGGAAAGTTGAGGGAAAGATTGGGTCAAAAAATGTAGGCTAATTTTACAAATATGCACCCAAAAATAGATCTTGACTTTGCATTGCACAATATTTACCCAAGTATAATTATGAATACTATTTATGGCTCTCAACTTTTTGAATCAACCTATGGAAGGACTGATGCTAAAGCTGAAACTTCAATACTTTGGCCACCTCATGCGAAGAGTTAACTCATTGGAAAAGGCCCTGATGCTGGGAGGGATTGGGGGCAGGAGGAGAAGGGGATGATAGAGGATGAGATGGCTGGATGGCATCACTGACTCGATGGACATGAGTTTGGGTAAACTCTGGGAGCTGGTGATGGACAGGGAGGCCTGGTGTGCTGCGGTTCATGGGGTCTCAAAGAGTCAGACACAACTGAGCAGCTGAACTGAACTGAACTGATGGACTAGTCACAAAAGACCTAATTTGGGTTATAAAACAAATTGTAACTATTATAGTGTTATGGGTTCAGCCATGAGAAAAAGTCAAACTACTGGTGCCTTAAACATGACAGTTTATTGTCCTTTCATATGAAAAGAGTCTATAAATAAGTGGTCTAGGGCTTGTACATTTCCATCAGGAGAGACCCAGGCTTCTTTTACCAAAATGAGGCTTCCACTCAGGACACACAATGGCTGCTCAAGCATCAGACATAACATCCACATTCCAGATAGCAGGAAGGGACATTTCCTGGAAGCCACACTGGACACTTCTACTTGCATTCTACTGACCAGCCACATGGTCACAGCTAATCACAGGGAGACTGGGAAAGGTGGTTTCTATTCAGGGCAGCCACCTGTCTGGCTAAACAGAGATTCTATTACAAATGTAGAGGTGAGGAATAGATATTGGGTGACAATTACCAGTTTTACCCACAGTTATCATCCTTGGCAATGTAAAAGAACAGATAATAGAAATTAGAAGATGAAAGTAGGAAAGGGAGCTGAAGAGAAATGTATAAATAGTTACAAAACAAGGAGTTAAGAAATACTATTTATGTTTACAGAAAAATTTAAGTACAACTATTGCTGCTTTACTGACTATGCCAAAGCCTTTGACTGTGTGGATCACAATAAACTGGAAAATTCTGAAAGAGATGGGAATACCAGACCATCTGACCTGCCTCTTGAGAAACCTATATGCAGGTCAGGAAGCAACAGTTAGAACTGGACATGGAACAACAGACTGGTTCCAAATAGGAAAAGGAGTACGTCAAGGCTGTATATTGTCACCCTGCTTATTTAACTTCTATGCAGAGTACATCATGAGAAACGCTGGGCTGGAGGAAGCAGAAGCTGGAATCAAGATTACCAGGAGAAATATCAATAACCTCAGATATGCAGATGACACCACCCTTATGGCAGAAAGTGAAGAGGAACTAAAGAGCCTCTTGATGAAAGTGAGACAGGAGAGTGAAAAAGTTGGTCTAAAGCTCAACATTCAGAAAACAAAGATCATGGCATCTGATCCCATTAGTTCATGGGAAATAGATGGGGAAACAGTGGAAACAGTGACAGACTTTATTTTGGGGGGCTCCAAAATCACTGCAGATGGTGTTTGCAGCCATAAAAATTAAAAGACACTTACTCCTTGGAAGAAAAGTTATGACCAACCTAGATAGCATATTCAAAAGCATAGACATTACTTTGCCAACCAAGGTCCATCTAGTCAAGGCTATGGTTTTTCCTGTGGTCATGTATGGATGTGAGAGTTGGACTGTGAGGAAAGCTGAGAGCCAAAGAATTGATGCTTTTGAACTGTGGTGTTGGAGAAGACTCTTGAGAGTCCATTGGACTGCAAGGAGATCCAACCAGTCCATCCTAAAGGAGATCAGTCTGGGGTTTTCTTTGGAAGGAATGATGCTAAAGCTGAAACTCCAATACTATGGCCACCTCATGCGAAGAGTTGACTCATTGAAAAAGACTCTGATGCTGGGAGGGATTGGGGGCAGGAGGAGAAGGGGACGACAGAGGATGAGATGGTTGGATGGCATCACCGACTCGATGGACATGAGTTTGAGTGAACTCGGAAGTTGGTGATGGACAGGGAGGCCTGGCGTGCTGCAATTCATGGGGTTGCAAAGAGTCGGACACGACTGAGTGACTGAACTGAACTGAACTGAAGAAATTTAAAATACTGTAGTTACATAGTCACTGGGAAGAGAAAAAGAATTTGTCGTTCAGTTGCTCAGTTGTGTCTGACTCTGAGACCCCATGGACTATATAGCACACCAGGTTTCCCTGTCCTTCACCATCTTCTGGAGTTTTTCTCAAACCCATGTCCATTGAGTCAGGGATGCCATCCAACCATTTCATCCTCTGTCATCCCTTCTCGTCTTGCCTTCAACCTTTCCCAGCATCAGAATCTTTTTCAATGAGTCAACTCTTCACATCAGGAGGTCAAAGTAAAGAATACATATTGATAATTAGTATAACCGACCTTATGCCAAGAGCCAACTCATTGGAAAAAACTCTGATGCTGGGAAAGACTGAAGGCAAAAGAAGGGGGCAGCAGAGGATGAAATGGTGAGATAGCATCACTGACTGTGGTGATGGACATATGAACATAAATTTGAGCAAACTCTGAGAGATAGTGGAGGACAGAGGATGCTGGTTTACTGCAGTGCGAGGGGTTGCAAACAGTAGGATACAACTTGGTGACTGAACAACAACAATAAGAAAGTTAAATCATAAATCTCTTATGTTCTTTCTGGGAAACAGATCTAGGGAGGGAAGAGAAGGAATGGGAAGGTGGGCTGGAAGATAAGAGAGACAGTGAGAGTCAACCTACTGGGAAAAGGGAGCTCATGAATTTAATACATAACAAATTAAAAGAGAAATTCTCCTTTAAGAGAATACAGTAATTCTTAAGAGAGCATTCTCTTAAGAGTATTCTTTAAGAGAATACAGTAATACAGTAAATTTTAGTCTCTAAATTAAAGGCTTATGAATGTATTCCATTTATGAACTTCCTTCCTCTCACCAAAAACAATCAAAAATTTTAATCTATTCATGGTTTATATGCACAAAAGAAGTGATAATGATGTAACTTTATTAGAAAAAAGTGAAAATTAAAGTTAATTATACATAGAAAAGATACAGTGCCCTTTAGCTTCAAATTCCTTAAAAAACCCAAAAGTGTCTTTCAAAATCCCCTCAAACATTTCTGTCCACTCCATCACCTTTCAGTCAAGTCTGCTTTTCTAAAAGCACTGACATTTGGAAAAAATTTTAAACCACCTTATTTTCTTTTACACATCTCCTTCATTACTGATGCTGAAAATGTCAGAAACGCATTCACTAAATTCTTTTAACATGTTCTGTGTTTATGTTTTAAGATCCTGAAAAAATGTCACACTGTTTTTATGTAGTTTATATAATATTTTTAAGTATTTCAGTTGCATCATAGGTTAAATAGGCTTGGAATATAACTATCATTTATAATACAGTTTTTCAACAGGAAAATATGCTCTGAGTGCCAAACAACTGATCTGTAAATAACCTGGAAATGTAAACCCATCCCGGAAGGACTGCTCTGCTCAGACGCCTTAATTCATCTGACCCATGAATCTACAGTTACAACCTGAAAAGTTGATGCCATGATGATGAAGATGTGAACTGATAAATAAGATGAAAACTAAAACCAGATGTGACTTTTTTATTGCGTACTTCATGCTGTCTAAGAAAAATAGCACACATTTCTGGAGCAGCGCCATGTTTGAAGTCCTACAGTTTTGTGTAACATCAGCAGAATAGAGCCTGATGTCAGCAACGTTTTCCTGAGCTGGTCATATGTCTTGAAGGGAGGATGTCAGCTTCTCAAAGAGAGTATTATATGCCAAGCAATGCAGTATAAAGTACTAAATCCTATCATTCAACTGTATGGAATAAGATTCAGTCATACACACCTACAATCATGGGAGGTAGTGATAAGATGTTATCCATTTTATTGGCCATTCAATAAAGTTTATCTATTAATTATGAATGATTATCCTTCTGTGAAAGTGATTCAGTAAATAGTTTTTGTCCATCTAACAGAACCCTAAACTTTAAGAATGAACATTAAAATATGTGAAAATGGGCAAAGACTCTGTAATGCTGTATTTCACCAAAAATTCTTAGAAGATATTTTTCCCAATTAAAATTAACCTTGTGTTGCAGATGCCTAAAACTGAGAATTTTGAAAGGCTGAGTGTAGCAACAGAGCTTTGAGTTAACTTACTAAGGATTATACTTCTTGGTTTGTGTAAAAGGTCAATCTTTTCTGCTAAGTATAGCCATTCACTTTGTTTACTTACAAAAAATATTTTTAACAAATGGAACAGGACTAAAGGACAATTTTCACAAATAACAACTCTTAGGAATAAAACCTTTGCTAGCCTTGGTTTCTTTTCATTATACATTACGTTGTTCTGTTGTAACTGACAGAAAGAAAGTTTTCTTTGGAATTGCTAAGTTCAGAATATTTCAGGCCATCCTGTGACTGTTAGAATAAAATATTTTAAAAAATGAATTTCTTTCAGTAGAATTCTCTATATTTTGTTTCTTTTTGGCATATTTGTCTGCAACTTAGCTGAAATTGCTCTGAGTACAATACCTTGGCCACCTGATGCTAAGAGCCAACTCATTGGAAAAGACTCTGATGCTGGGAAAATTGAAGGCAGGAGGAGGAGGGGGCAACAGAGGATGAGATGGTTGAATGGCATCACCAATTCAATGGATATGCTTGAGCAAACTCAAGGAGATAGTGGAGGACAGATAGCCCTGGTGTGCTGCAGTTCGTGTGGTTGCAAAGAGTCAGACACGACTTAGCAACTGGACAATTGTTCACAGAATAAATAAGATCCTTGAAGAGACTATATTTATTATACCCTATTTATAACTTTTTTCTTGTGTTTTAATTCTACTTTGCAATTTATAAATTGTGTTTAAGTTCTAAGTACACTCATCATCATGTTTGTATAGTCACTTCTATCAGGGAAACAAGACTGTTATATGTTCTTGAAAGGAAATGCATTCTTCCCTTGAAGATAATGTTTTAGGTACTTGGAATAGGGTTAATAAGTGATCTCTCTGGTTTAAATAAAGGAATCTATTTCCAAAAAGCCTCTTCCTCAACTTGCCCCTTAAATTTCAGTGTTTCTCGTATCTCCTTCCTCCATCTCCCAGATTACCTTAAGCAATCTTCTGAGTTGATCTGAAGTACATTTTCAGTGAGACCCAGAATGCAGGTGACTCCGTTGTCTACACCTCCATTCACATTTCTCCTGAGTCCTACTACCATAAAACAAAACTACCTGCCTACCCCAGAGGTCCCAAAGACACATCTATACTTATCTTCTTTACCTCACATTTTATAAAGCCTCCTATGAAGCTTATCTTAATAAATGACACCTCTGTTACCTGAACTTGACATTAGAATTATCCTATGTTTTTCCCTTTCTCTAATTCCCCAAGCATACAATCAATGATCCAAGATCCAATCCTATGGATCTGTTATACCAGAATATTCCCAGCAGACCCCAGCAGAAATATGACACAAGTTGCTACTGCTGCTGCTGCTGCTATGTCGCTTCAGTCGTGTCCGACTCTGTGCGACCCCAGAGACGGCAGCCCACCAGGCTCCTCCGTCCCTGGGATTCTCCAGGCAAGAACACTGGAGTGGGTTGCCATTTCCTTCTCCAATGCGTGAAAGTGAAAAGTGAAAGTGAAGTCGCTCAGTCGTGCCCAACGCCTAGCGCCCTCATGGACTGCAGCCCACCAGGCTCCTCCGTCCATGGGATTTTCCAGGCAAGAGTCCTGGAATGGGTTGTCATTGCCTTCTCTACAAGTTGCTACAGACCTCCTCAATTCTATGCCCACCTTCTCACCCCCAATTCACATGAGAATCTATTCTCTTAACCTTCAGGGGCTTGGGGAGCTGAAGAAAGAGAAAGGAGATCAGTCTGATGTGATAGTGAAATAGTATAGAAATAAGAACAGTACAGTATCTATTTCACAATCACTTCAAAGGGATATTCTGACCCTGTATAGAGAATGGGATGCATTATCAGTCACCTGGTTTTCCTGTATCTTGTGACACTCCTTCAACTGACCCTCCACAGAACTACAAGGGTAGTCTTTCAAAACCATTAACTTAATGATTTCATTTTCCTGTTAATGAGATATCAAAAACTTCCTATAGCTTCAAAGTGATACAACCTCTTTGCTTCCCTATTCTCCCCATCAGTCCCATGCTCTGGGGCTCCATTAGATCACTAGTAGTTACCAGAATATATCCTAGTGTTTCATGTCACCATGATCTCACATGTACTGTCCCCTCTTCTTGGGTTACCCTCCTCTTTCCTCACACAACCAATATGCTAATACTTATCTATTCTTTAAAATTATTCATATTTTGCCCTCCAAGGAAAGTCTTCTTTGGCCCCTCGAATAATTTATATACCCATTGTATGTGTTCCCAAAGCATTCAACATTTTCCTCTATCACACTCACCAACTGTTGTAAGGTCTTTGAGGAAGTATTAGTCATCTTTCCTTTATCCCTGTACTGCCTGGCACATAATAAATACACAATAAATTTTTCTGTATAGTAATATAACTGTTTTCATAGATGTATATTTTTCTAGTTCCAAACAAATTGGTTTACAAATATGTTTTGTGAGCTCAATCTGCTCAGAAGTTTTATAGACTCTATTCTGGGATATTGAAAGTCACCTCATACACCACACATAAATAATCAACTGTCAAACAGAATACAGTAAAGTACACTAACTCCAAAACTGCATAAAATGTAAGCTGTTGTTCAGTTGCTCAGTCATGATCACCGACTCTGTGCAATCCCATCAGTTCAATTCAGTTGCTCAGTCATGTTCGGCTATTTGCGACCCCAGGGACTGCAGCACACCAGGGTTCCCTGACTATCATCAACTCCTGAAGTTTGCTCAAACTCATGTCCATTGAGTCGGTGATGCCATGCAACCATCTCATCCTCTGTCATCCCCTTCTCCTCCTGCCTTCAATCTTGTCCAACATCAGGGTCTTTTCCAATGAGTCAGCTCTTCGCATCAGGTGGCCAAAGTATTGGAGTTTCAGCTTCAGCATCAGTCCTTCCAGTGAATATTCAGGACTGATTTCCTTTAGGATTGACTGGTTGGATCTCCTTGCCATCCAAGGGACTTTCAAGAGTCTTCTCCAACACCACAGTTCAAAAGCATCAATTCTTCAGTGCTCAGCTTTCTTTATAGTCCAACTCTTACATCCATACATGACTACTGGAAAAATCTTAGCTTTGTAGACATAAGTTTGTTGGGAGAGTAATATCTCTGCTTTTTGATATTCTGTCTAGGTTGGTCATAGCTTTTCTTCCAAGGAGCAAGCATCCTTTAATTTCATGGCTGCAGTCACCATCTGCAGTGATTTTGAAGCCCGAGAAAATAGTCTCTGTTTCCCTTGTTTCCCCATCTATTTGCCATGAAGCTATGGGACCAGAGATGGCAACCCACTCCAGTGTTTTTTCCTGGAGAATCCCAGGGACGGGGGAGCCTCGTGGGCTGCCGTCTATGGGGTCACACAGAGTCAGACATGACTGAAGCAACTTAGAAGCAGCAGCATGGGACCAGATGCCATGATCTTAGTTTTCTGAGTGTTGAGTTGTAAAACAACTTTTTCACTCTCCTCTTTCACTTTCATCAAGAGACTCTTTAATTCCTCTTCACTTTCTGCTACAAGGGTGGTGTCATCTGTGTATTTGAGATTATTGATAATTCTCCTGGCATCTTGATTCCAGCTTCTGCTTCATCCAGTCCAGTATTTTGCATGATGTACTCTGCACATAAGTTAAATAAGCAGGGTGACAATATACGGCCTTGATGTATTCCTTTCCTGATTTGGAACCAGTCTGTTGTTCCATCTTAGAACAGTCCAGTTCTAACTGCTGTTTCTTGACCTGCATACAGATTTCTCAGGAGGCAGGTCAGGTGGTCTGGTATTCCCATCTCTTAAAGAATTTTCCACAGTTTGTTGTGATCCATACAGTCAAAGGCTTTGGCGCAGTCAATAGAGCAGAAGTAGATGTTTTTCTGGAGCTCTCTTGCTTTTTCCATGATCCAGCGGATGTTGGCAATTTGATCTCTGGTTCCTCTGCCTTTTCTAAAACCAGCTTGAACATCTGGAAGTTCACGGTTCATGTACTATTGAAGCCTAGCTTGGAGAATTTTGAGCATTACTTTGTTAGCATGTGAGATGGGTGCAATTGTGCGGTAGTTTGGGCATTCTTTGGCATTGCCTTTCTTTGGGATTGGAATGAAAACTGACCTTTTCCAGTCTTATGGCCACTGCTGAGTTTTCCAAATTTGCTGGCATATTGAGTGCAGTACTTTCACAGCATCATCTTCCAGGATTTGAAATAGCTCAACTGGAATTCCATCACCTCCACTAGCTTTGCTCACAGTGATCCTTCCTAGAGCCTACTTGACTTCACATTCCAGGATGTCTGGCTCTAAGTGAGTGATCACACCATCATGATTATCTGGGTCATTAAGATCTTTATTGTATAGTTCTTCTGCGTATTCTTGTCACCTCTTAATATCTTCCGCTTTTGTTAGGTCCATACCATTTCTGTCCTTTATTGAGCCCATCTTTGCATGAAATGTCCCCTTGGCTAACTTTCTTGAAGAGATCTCTAGTCTTTCCCATTCTATTGTTTTCCTCTATTTCTTTGCACTGATCACTAAGGGGCTTTCTTATCTCTCTGTGCTATTCTTTGGAATTCTGTATTCAAATGGAGGGCACAAACAAAACCTTGTATGCACCAGGACCCAAGAGAAAGGAGGTGTGACCCCACAAGAGACTGACCCAGACTTGCCTGTGAGTGCCCAGAAGTCTCTGGTGGAGGTGTGGTCGGCAGTGGCCTGCTACATGGTCAGGAGCATTGAGTGTGCCAGTGCATGCAGGAGACCTTTTGAAGGACACTGCCATTATCTTCATTAGCTCCACCATAGTTTTGCTTCAGGTCAAACAACAGGGAGGGAACACAGCCCCACCCATCAACAGAAAATTGGATTAAAGATTTAGTGATCGTGGCCCTGCCCATCAGAACAAGACCCAGTTTATCCCTCAGTCAGTCTCTCCTATCAGGAAGCTTCCATAAGCCTCTTACCCTTCTCCATCAGAGGGCAGATAGAATGAAAACCACAATCACAGAAAACTAACCAAACTGATCACATGGACCACAGCCTTGTCTAACTCAATGAAACTATGAGCCATGCTGTGTAGGGCCACCCAAGATGGACAGGTCATGGTGGAGAGTTCTGACAAAAGGTGGTCACTGGAGAAGAGAATGGAAAACCACTTCAGTATTCCTGCCTTGAGAACCCCATGAACAGTATGAAAAGGCAGAAAGATAGGACACTGAAAGATGAACTCCCCAGGTCGGTAGGTGCCCAATATGGCCCAGGAGAAGAGTGGAGTAATAACTCCAAAAAGAATGAAGAGATGGAGCCAAAGCGAAAATAACCCCCAGTTGTGGATGTAACTGGTGAAGGAAGTAAAGTCCGATGCTGTAGTGAGCAATATTGCATAGAAACCTGGAATGTTAAGTCCATGAATCAAGGTAAGTTAGCAGTGGTCAAGCAGGAGTTGGCAAGAGTGAACACTGACATTTTAGGTATCAGTGAACTAAAATGGACTGGAATGGACAAATTTAATTCAGATGAACATTGTATCTACTACTGTGGGCAAGACTCCCTTAGTAGAAATGGAGTAGCCATCATAGTCAAGAAGAGTCCGAAATGCACTACTTGGGTGCAATCTCAAAAACAACAGAATGATCTCTGTTCATTTCCAAGGCAAACCATTCAATATCACAGTAATCCAAGTCTATGCCCTGGCCAGTAATACTGAAGTAGCTGAAGTTGAACAGTTCTATGAAGGCCTACAAGACCTTCTAGAACTAACACCCAAAAAAGCTGTCCTTTTCATCATAGGGGACTGAAATGTAAAAGTAGGAAGTCAAGAGATACCTGGAGTAACAGGAAAATTTGGCCTTGGAGTACAAAACGAAGCAGGGCAAAGGCTAACAGAGTTTTGCCAAGAAAACACACTAGTCATAGCAAACACCCTCTTCCAACAACACAAGAGAAGACTCTACATATGGACATTACCAGATAGTCAATACCAAAATCAGATTGATTATATTCTTTGCAGCCAAAGCTCTGTATAGTCAGCAAAACAAGACGGGGAGCTGACTGTGGCTCAGATCATGAACTCCATATTGCCAAATTCAGATTTAAATTGAAGAAATTAGGGAAAACCACTAGGCCATTAAGGTATGACCTAAATCAAATCCTTTATGATTATACAGTGGAAGTGACAAATAGATTCAAGGGATTAGATCTGATAGGCAGAGTGCCTAAAGAACTATGGACAGAGGTTCGTGACATTGTACAGGAGGTATGATCAAGACCATCTCCAAGAAAAAGAAATGCAAAAAGGCAAAATGGTTGTCTGAGGAGGCCTTACAAATAGCTGAGAAAAGAAAAGAAGCTAAAGGCAAAGCAGGAAATAAAAAGCTATACCCATTTAAATGTGACCCCATGAACTGCAGCAAATGTACGTTAACTTTTATTAACTCAGCACCTTCTTCATATCTTGGAATTCTTCATAGGCATAATTATGGACATCAATTTCCTTTGTATTATAAATAAAAGAAGCTTACATAATGATAATGATTTTCAGCCTTGATCCTGGGATATTTGGTGTATTAATATTTATTATTTTTACCAGAATTAATTCTAAGTTGTACAGCATGCATTTTATAAGTGATGATCTTAGCAATAGTTGTTATTTTCAAACAATCCTTCCAAGAATTTTGAAATAGAAGATATGAAGAGATCCCAGACTCCAAGCCAAATTCAGCTGGAATTGCAATGAAAGTCATTTTTTTTTTCAAATTGTAACCTAGCTAGATATATCCAAATTCAGAGATCATTATGCTGTAAAACACATAAAAAACTCATAAAATGTCCTGAAGAGCTAAACCCTCTAAAGGTAAATAACATACTCATTTGTCAAAGATGATTTGCTCAACTTGCTGGTGAGCAACTATTTAAACAAAATTAATATGCAAGTCCAAAAGACAAATATAGTCCTTTCTCTAACTTGCTAGTTCAGTTCAGTTCAGTTCAGTAGCTCAGTCATGTCCGACTCTTTGTGACCCCATGAATCACAGCACGCCAGGCCTCCCTGTCCATCACCAACTCCCAGAGTTCACTCAGACTCATGTCCATCAAGTCAGTGATGCCATCCAGCCATCTCAATCCTCTGTCGTCCCCTTTTCCTCCTGCCCCCAATCCCTCCCAGCATCAGAGTCTTTTCCAATGAGTCAACTCGTCGCATGAGGTGGCCAAAGTATTGGAGTTTCAGCTTTAGCATCATTCCTTCCAAAGAAATCCCAGGGCTGATCTCCTTCAGAATGGACTGGCTGGATCTCCTTGCAGTCCAAGGGACTCTCAAGAGTCTTCTCCAACACCACAGTTCAAAAGCATCAATTCTTCGGCAGTCAGCTCTCTTCACAGTCCAGCTCTCACATCCATACATGACCACTGGAAAAACCATAGCCTTGACTAGATGGACCTTTGTTGGCAAAGTAATGTCTCTGCTTTTGAATATGCTATCTAGGGTGGTCATAACTTTTCTTCCAAGGAGTAAGCGTCTTTTAATTTCATGGCTGCAGTCGCCATCTGCAGTGATTTTGGAGCCCCCAAAAATAAAGTCTGATACTGTTTCCACTTTTTCCCCATCTATTTCCCATGAACTGATGGGACCAGATGCCATGACCTTAGTTTTCTGAATGTTGAGCTTTAAGCCAACCTTTTCGCTCTCCACTTTCACTTTCATCAAGAGGCTTTTTAGTTCCTCTTCACTTTCTGTCATAAGTGTGGTGTCATCTGCATATCTAAGGTTATTGATATTTCTCCCAACAATCTTGATTCCAGCTTGTGCTTCTTCCAGCCTAGCATTTCTCATGATGTACTCTGCATAGAAGTTAAATAGCAGGGTGACAATATACAGCCTTGACGTACTCCTTTTCCTATTTGGAACCAGTCTGCTGTTCCATGTCCAGTTCTAACTGTTGCTTCCTGACCTGCATACAGGTTTCTCAAGAGGCAGGTCAGGTGGTCTGGTATTCCCATCTCTTTCAGAATTTTCCACAGTTTATTGTGATCCACACAAAAGCTTTGGCATAGTCAATAAAGCAGAAATAGATGTTTTTCTAGAACTCTCTTGCTAAGATACTTGCTAAGTACCTTCTATTTTCAAAAATACTGGATACATATTTTTTCTTTTTTTTATTATTATTTTTTTTAATTTTATTTTATTTTTAAACTTTACATAATTGTATTAGTTTTGCCAAATATCAAAATGAATCCATCACAAGTATACATGTGCAATGAGAAAACAGAAAGAGAAATTAAGGAAACAATTCCATTCACCATTGCAACGGAAAGAATAAAATACTTAGGAATATATCTACCTAAAGAAACTAAAGACCTATATATAGAAAACTATAAAACACTGGTGAAAGAAATCAAAGAGGACACTAATAGATGGAGAAATATACCATGTTCATGGATTGGAAGAATCAATATAGTGAAAATGAGTATACTACCCAAAGCAATCTATAGATTCAATGCAATCCCTATCAAGCCACCAACAGTATTCTTCACAGAGCTAGAACAAATAATTTCACAATTTGTATGGAAAAACAAAAAACCTCGAATAGCCAAAGCGATCTTGAGAAAGAAGAATGGAACTGGAGGAATCAACCTACCTGACTTCAGGCTCTACTACAAAGCCACAGTTATCAAGACAGTATGGTACTGGCACAAAGACAGAAATATAGATCAATGGAACAAAATAGAAAGCCCAGAGATAAATCCACGCACATATGGACACCTTATCTTTGACAAAGGAGGCAAGAATATACAATGGATTAAAGACAATCTCTTTAACAAGTGGTGCTGGGAAAACTGGTCAACCACTTGTAAAAGAATGAAACTAGAACACTTTCTAACACCATACACAAAAATAAACTCAAAATGGATTAAAGATCTAAACATAAGACCAGAAACTATAAAATTCCTAGAGGAGAACATAGGCAAAACACTCTCTGACATACATCACAGCAGGATCCTCTATGACCCACCTCCCAGAATATCGGAAATAAAAGCAAAAATAAACAAATGGGACCTAATTAACCTTAAAAGCTTCTGCACATCAAAGGAAACTATCAGCAAGGTGAAAAGACAGCCTTCAGAATGGGAGAAAATAATAGCAAATGAAGCAACTGACAAACAACTAATCTCAAAAATATACAAGCAACTCCTACAGCTCAACTCCAGAAAAATAAATGACCCAATCAAAAAATGGGCCAAAGAACTAAATAGACATTTCTCCAAAGAAGACATACAGATGGCTAACAAACACATGAAAAGATGCTCAACATCACTCATTATCAGAGAAATGCAAATCAAGACCACTATGAGGTACCATTTCACACCAGTCAGAATGGCTGCAATCCAAAAGTCTACAAATAATAAATGTTGGATACATATTTTTCCAAATAAACATAAAAGATCTCTTCCTGAACATTGTACTAGAAACACAGCATCTAACTTAAATACTATAACTCTTGAAAAACCCTTTATTTGAATAAGTCATGTATGCCCCATGAACAATTAGCAGACTCTCTATTATAATTTGAAATGCCTTTCACATTAAGCATGTGTTATTATTTTATGTATGAAAATGAAGATACTGAGTTGCCACTAGTGTGACTTGCATTTTGAGTTGTTTTTTCAAATAGGAATAATAGGTTTTCTCTTAGCCACCCACTTTTGAGCAGTGGCTGCTATGTGTGAGATGGTCACCTGGAATTCTTGCATTGTCTATAGCCTCATAATAGAGATTTAGTCTGCATAATAGGCATTTGAAAGGATAGAACTGATGACCTTGACTTCAGCCTCATGTATAGTAGAGTTCAACCAACCAAGATAACTAATCTTAAAGGTACACTAACCATAACTCAATAAAGCAAATTACGCATTCAGAAATAAAACTGGATGGATGTTTCCAGAGATATTAATATCATAAGCGTGGTTGTTCTCACTTAAAAATTAAATTTCATTGATGAATACTGACAGCTTCCCTGTGTGCTCATGCGTGCTCGGTTGCTTTGGTCATGTCTGTGACCCTATGGGCAGTAGCCTGCCAGGCTTCTCTGTCCATTGGATTCTCCAGGCAAGAACACTGGAGTGGGTTGCCATGCCCTCCTCCAGGGGATGTTCCTGACCCAAGGATCAAACCAGCATCTCCTGAGTCTCCTGCACTGCAGGCAGATTCTTTATGGCTGAACCACTGAGGAAGCCCAAACAGCTTCCTAAAGAGCCAAACTAAAAAAATCCATTAAATTAGCACATACTTCAGTCTGAACTCTAGTCCTTTGATACATAAAATCTTGGATGATGGTGTTTGTCACCAGCTAATGTTATATCTTCCCTTTTCAGACAGTTTTTCCCAGATGATAAGTCTCTTCTTCACATTCTGCAATTTTTTATTAGCACTTCTCCATGAAATGGACCTTTTTATTTTTAACTTTGCCTAGATTAAATTCCCTTTGATGTATATTTGATGTATATTTCAAGCTTCCCCTTTGAAAAGCTCAGCATTATAGACCTCACTGCCTCCTTATTCAAATGGCAGACACGATACTCTTCCCTTCTCTAATCACAGCAGCATCTCCTAACAGAAGCTATTCCAAGGTTCTTGGGGGGAAAAATCATGTTTAATCTATTAGAAGAAATTTAAGATGGCAGGATTTCATTTTTCTAATATATATACATATGTCTGTGCATGTATACTAAGTCACTTCAGTTGTGTACGACCCTGTAACCCTGTGGACTGTAGCCCACACCAGGCTCCTCTGTCCATGGGATTCTCCAGGCAAGACTACTGGAGTAAGTTGCCATGACCTCCTTCAGAGGATCTTCCCCACCCAGGGGAAGATTAAACCCACCTCTCATATCTCCTGCACTGGCAGGCAGGTTCTTTATCACTAGCATCCCCTGGGAAGATACAAGAAACACAAGAAAGTGCTGCTTAAAGCTTTTTGTTTTGTTTTGTTACAAAAGCAACATGAAGGATTGGTGTAATTAATTACAATTATTGTGGCTTAATTTGACTACTGTGGGACTTGGAATGTAATGTCTAAAAAACACCAACAAGACGAAGTTCAAATGAAGGGTTCAGATCTCAGACAAAGATAAATTCAGAAGTAATAAAACAGCTAAACTGACAAGATTATTCCAGCTTTTGTTTTTCCTGTCAATAGAGGGACATTTATTCACTTTAAGTACCATTTTCAAAGAAACATGACAGAATATTAAAGAGTTATAAACCTCTACAGAAGGGACTATCACTCGAACAAAAGAAAATAAAAGAACCTAAATCCCAAACGTTTGGAAGATCCTCTAGAGTAGGACATGGCAACCTGCTCTAGTATTCTTGCCTAGAAAATTCCATGGACAGAGGAGTCTGGCACGCTACAGTCTATGGGGTCACAAAGACTTTGACACTCCAAAATCACTGCAGACAGCAACTGCAGCCATGAAATTAAAAGACACTTGCTCCTTGGAAGAAAAGCTATGACAAACCTAAACATCATATTAAAAAGCAGAGACATCACTTTGCCACCAAAGTCATATAATCAAAGCTATGATTTTTCAAGTAGTCATGTACGGATGTGACAGTTGGACCATAAAGAAGGCTGAGTGCCAAAGAACTGACACACTTGAGTTGTGGTGCGGGAGAAGACTCTTGAGAGTCCCTTGGACAGCAAGGAGATCCAACCAGTCAATCCTAAAGGAAATCAATCCTGAATATTCATTGGAAGGACTGATGCTGAAGCTGAAGCTCCAATATTTTGGCCACCTGAGCAAAGATACAACCTGTTGGAAAAGACTCTGAGGCTGGGAAAGATTCAGGGCAGAAAGAGAAGGGGGCAACAGAGGATGAAACGGATGGTACCATCGATTCAATGGACATGAGTCTAAGCAAACTCCAGGAGATAGCGAAGGACAGGGAAGCCTGGTATGCTGCAGTCCATGGGGTCTCAAACAGTCAGATATGATTGAGCGACTGAACAACAACAAAGGACATGGAAGCAACCTAGATATCCATTAGCAGATGAATGGATAAAGCAGGTGTGGTGCATATACAATGGAATATTACTCAGCCATAAAAAGAACACATCTGAGTCAATCCTAATGAGGTGGATGAACCTTGAGCCCATTATATAGAGTGAAGTCAGAAAGAGAGAAACAAATATCATATAATAATGCATATATATGGAATCTAGAAAGATGGTACTAATGAGCTATTTGCAGAGCAGCAATGGAGATGAAGACATAGAGAAGAGCCTTGTGGACAGAGTAGAGCAAGGAGAGGATGGGAAGAATTTAGAGAGTAGCATGGAAACATATAAATAACCATACTTAAAATAGACAGCCAGTGGAAATTTGCTGTATGATACAGGAAACTCAAATCAGGGGCTCTGTGACTAACTAGAAGAGTGGAATGGGGTGGGAGGTGGGAGAGAGGTTCAGGATGGAGAGGACATATGTATACCTATGGCTGATTCATATTGATGTATGGCAGAAACCAACACAATATTGTAAAGCAAGTATCCTCCAATTAAAAAAAAAAAGAAATGTGTTGTGCAAAGATCACCTGGTGGCATTTAAAGAATAGATGTAAAATGAGAATGAAAAGAAGCTGAGATTCTATTTAGAAGACTAAGTAGACTAGTCTAGGTGGGAGCTAATGAGGGACTGAGCTGAAGTGAGATAATGAGAATGAACGAAACAGACAGAGGTGAGCAGCATCTCCCAAACTGCTAGCTGTGTGGGTGTTAATAAGTGATGTGATGGGGGGAAATGGTTCTTATTCATTTAATTTTGGAAATGCTAGGTTAAACTGTTTATCCTGATGTGTATCTATAGGTTGTACACTATGAATTTTTAAGTAGCACTTGAATAATTGATTTAGACTGGTGATTTTAGTTGAATCTTACTATTAAGAGAAATCAGATTTTACTATATTAACAAGGTTACTCATTTTTTTTCAGATTTATAAGAATTAAGAGCCTTGAGAAGATTTTGCTTATAAAAATAGATTACAGTGTTTGTGAGATAAATCAAAGGTATTAAATTCAAAAGTAAAGGTTGACAGGTTTAAGTGAGTCTAATTAACTATGTTTTTGAATGTTCCTAAATATTAATCCAAAGCTCCTTGAAAAGTGATAGCTAAAAATTGCTAAACTTATAAAAAGAATAAGATTTGTAAGGTGAACCTGAAAGCTAATGCATGAACTTTTGGGGTTTTTGGTTGTTAGTTTGAGAGTTTTTTTTCACTTGTAACTTCAAAAATTAAATGATAATTTTAAATATCAAAGTTATTTTTTTCTGCAAATGAAAGCCTCCCCAATCTCAGAAAAGTCAGCAGTGATTGATGAGTAGACTATGGAATCCTCAGAGAGAGCCCTTTGGGTAGACTGGTGGGCACTGAGCACAGAATTTCTGGTGGTGAAGATACAGAGGCAGAGTCATAGATTCTTTTATTACTTTCCTATTGCTGCTGTTGCAAAAAAAAAAAAAAATAGTACAACTGAGTGACTGAAAAAAACACAAATGTATTCTCTTACAGATCTGAAGGTCAGAAATATAAGATGAATCTCACTGGGCTAAAATCGAGGAGTCAGGAGAGCTGTTTTCTTTCTTTCTGGAAGCTCTGAGGAAGAATTGATTTCCTCGCCTTTCTTAGCTTTTAAAGGCATTCTTAGCTTATGGCCTCTTCAAACATTTTCAAAACCAGCAGTGTACCATCTTTGAAACTCTCTTATCTTATGCCTCACTCTTCCATCTTTTAGGAATCCCTGTGATTACATTGAGCCCATTCAGATAATCCAGGATTTCCCCATCTCAGGATCCTTAATTCGATCATATATATAAAAATACCTTTTGCCAGGCACAAGGATCTGAACACCCAAGGGAGGTCATTATTCTCTGACCACGATTATCATTCAAAACACTTAATAAAATAGGAAGACAGTTTATGGCATTGATACTTTGCATGACAAAAAGTTTATTTTATTTATTTGGCTTTGGCATGCCAGATCTTTTGGAGGCCCTGGTGGCTCAGATGGTAGAGTCTCCCTGCAGTGCAGGAAACCCAGGTTCCATCCCTGTGTTGGGAAGATCCACTGGAGAAGGAAATGGCAACCCACTCCAGTACTCTTGCCTGGAAAATTCCATAGATGGAGGAGCCTAGCAGGCTACAGTCCATGGGGTCGCAAAGAGTTGGACATGACTGAGCAACTTCACTTTTTCACTTTCACTTTGCAAGATCTTTAGTTAGAGCATGTGAGATCAAGTTTTCTGACCAGGGATCCAACTCAGGCCCCAACATTAGGAGTGCAGAGTCCTAGCCACTGAACTACCAGGGAAGTTCCAACAGAAAATATAATGGAAGTGTATTTGGTAGGCAGAAAAACAAACTAGTTAAGAAGGAAGGAAAAAATTAAAGAAGAAAATATTGACAAAGTGGGTCCAAGGGAACCCAGATGGAGGGTCACTCTTGGAAAGGAAAGATGGAGACTCTTTCTTGGGTCAGGAGCAGAGAACAAGAGGAAGAGTGAAAATGTCAATAGATTTAGATAAAAAAGGAGGAGGTTGGAGGACTTCATCTCAGTAATTTGAATTATTTCAGTGGAAATGAGCAGCCCTACAGATAAGATGAAAATGGCAACCCACCCCAGTACTCTTGCCTAGAAAATCCCATGGACAGAGGAGCCTGGTGTCCATGGGGTCGCAAAGAGTCGGACACAACTGAGTGACTTCACTTCACTTTCACTTTCACAGATAAGATGAATGAATTTAAAGTTCTAGTTAATATTCCTCCTCCTGAACCCTCCCAAGCTCCTACTCACTTCCTTTAAAATCACTAAATCACCATTAACCCCACTCCATGCTATTTTCATTGGACTTTTGTATATATTAATAGTTAACTAAATGTGAAGCAATATAATCTGGAATCAGACTGCCTAGATTTGCATTCTCATTTTCATCACTTCATAGCAACTTGAACTGCATTTTAAGAAAACAGAAAAATAACTTGTCTGTGCCTCAGTGTCTCATATATATAACTGAGATAATAATAGCATAAGATTATTATGAAGATTAAATGTTTTAGCAAATTTTAAATGCTTAGATCAGTGCCTGGCACAGTGGGGGAGGAATATAATAAATATTAGCTCTTATTATTTTCAAGAATCTTTCATGGATATATACTGATCAATATTGATATTTACAGCTTTATTTGTGAACCTCAAATTTGCAATGATTTACTCACATATTTATAATTTTTGAAAATCTATATACACAACTGCAATATGGTAGACTTAAATACATTGATCAGCACTGCACTGAAAACATAAAATGCTGGATAAAATATTTTAAAACCTTAGTGGATGGATAAAATGGCAAGGAATTAAAGAATAGGCTTCCCCAATGGCTCTGCAGTAAAGAATCCCCCTGCCAATGCAGGAGACATGGATTTGATCCCTGGGTCAGAAAGACCCCCTGGAGAAGGGCATGACAATCCACTTCAGTATTCTTGCCTGGAAAATCTCATGGACACATGTGCCTAGTGGGCTACAGTCAATAGGGCTGCAAAGAGTTGGACACAATTGAGCGACTGAACATGCACCCATGCAAGCAAAAAACGTAGTAAAACTGAAACCTAGAGGGGAAAATAGAACAGTGAGGTTCATTTAGGCCTTGAGTCCATTTGCCAAACGAGGTGAACCTGAGTTTTTCATTTTTTACAACCCTTGAGGGCCTGAGAAGTAAGACTTAAGCTGAAGCATCTGATAAGAAACTATCAGACCTAGAGAACAGACTATGGACATGGGGAGAGGGGAGGAGGGGGAGGGGGAGATGTATGGAGAGAGTAACATGGAAACTTACATTGCCATATGTAAAATAGATAACCAATGTGAATTTGCTCTATGACTCAGGGAATTCAAACAGGGTCTCTGTAACAAGCTAGGAGGGTGGGATGGGGAGGGAGCTGGGATGGACGTTTGGGAGGAAGGAGACATGGGTTTACCTATGGCTGATTCTTGTTGATGCCTGACAGAAAATAACAAAATTCTGTAAAGCAATTATACTTCAATTAAAAAATAAATAAATGTAACAACAAAAAAAAAAAGAACAGAAACTCTCTGCAAATAAACATGGGACTCTAAAGAACAACACTCCCAAACTAAGAATAAATTAGTAATGATCCCTAATCTCCACTGAGACTTGCAAAGAAAACTGCTTATCTCAAATTTATTTGTAAACACAGCTGGCCTTCATGCGGGTTTATAGCCTAAATTCATACTATCTGAATGGAGCAGAAAGCCTCAAGCCTATATGCTTAAATTTTCAACAACTTTATGTACATATATGCACAGTATACTTAGCAGCTGTGTGATTATGAGTAATGGGATATTTTAAGGACTTGCTTTATGAAAGTTCTACAACTGAAGTTGACTTTTCTTTTTATGGATATAAAATTACATTTTTTGGTATATCTTTTTGTTTGTTGATATTACTTTCCTAAACATGAGCACAACTCTTTTTCTACCTATGGTCTTATTAAGTAAAGTTTCACTCCTAGCAAATATCCATGTATTGTCTAAGAACCATTATAGAGGCACCCAACTAGGAATCTGAATGAGATAAACTTGGTTATACCTCCTCTTCTTTTTAAAATGTAAATTATATTCCATTTCTCTGTTTCTCTTCCCCATATTTAGGAAAGTGTCAGAAACAAAATTTTAAGTTACAAAATTGAGGCTACTGACACAGGCTACTTAAATTGAAAAAAGTAGGGAAAACCACTAGACCATTCAGGTATGACCTAAATCAAATCCCTTATGATTATACAGTGGAAGTGACAAATAGATTCAAGGGATTAGATCTGATAGAGTGCCTGAAGAACTATGGATGGAGATTCATGACATTGAACAGGAAGACAGTGATCAAGACCATCCCCAAGAAAAAGAAATGCCAAAAGGTAAAATGGTTGTCTGAGGAGGCCTTCGGAGAAGGCAAGGCACCCCACTCCAGTACCCTTGCCTGGAAAATCCCATGGACGGAGGAGCCTTGTAGGCTGCAGTCCATGGGGTCGCTAGGAGTCAGACATGACTAAGCGACTTCACTTTCACTTTTCACTTCCATGCATTGGAGAAGGAAATGGCAACCCACTCCAGTGTTCTTGCTTGGAGAATCCCAGGGATGGAGGAGCCTGGTGGGCTGCCGTCTATGGGATCGCACAGAGTCAGACACGACTGAAGCAACTTAGCAGCAGCAGCAGAGGAGGCCTTACAAATAGCTGAGAAAAGAAGAGAAGCTAAAGGCAAAGGAGAAAAGGAAAGACATACCCATTTGAATGCAGAGTTCCAAAGAATAGCAAGGAGAGACAAGAAAGCCTTCCTCAGGGATTAATGTAAAGAAGCAGAGGAAAATACTAAAATGGGAAAGACTAGAGATCTCTTCAAGAAAATTAGAGATACCAGGGGAACATTTCATGCAAAGATGGGCACAATAAAGGACAGAAATGTTATGGACCTAACAGAAGCAGAAGATAATAAAAAGAGGTGGCAAGAATACACAGAAAACTATATAAAAAAGATCTTCATGACTCAGATAATCGTGATGATGTGATCACTCACCTAGAGCCAGACATTCTGGAATGCAAAGTTAGGTGGGCCTTAGGAAGCATCACTGTGAGCAAAGCTAGTGGAGGTGATGGAATTCCAGTTGAGCTATTTCAAATCCTAAAAGATGATGCTATGAAAGTGCTGCACTCAATATGTCAGCAAATTTGGAAAACTCAGCAGTGGCCGCAGGACTGGAAATGATCAGTTTTCATTCCAATCCCAAAGAAAGGCAATGCCAAAGAATACTCAAACTACCACACAATTGCACTCTTCTCACTTGCTAGCAAACCCACTCCAGTGTTCTTGCCTGGAGAATCCCAGGGACAGAGGAGCCTAGTGGGCTGCCGTCTATGGGGTCGCACAGAGTCGGACATGACTGAAGCAACTTAGCAGCAGCAGCACATGGTTAGTAAAGTAATGCTCAAAATTCTCCAAGCTAGGCTTCAACAGAACATGAACCGTGAACTTTCAGATGTTCAAGCCGGGTTTAGATAAGGCAGAGGAACCAGAGATCAAATTGCCAACATCCATTGGATCATCGAAAAAGCAAGAGAGTTCCAGAAAAGCATCTACTTCTGCTTTATTGACTATGCTAAAGACTTTGACTGTGTGAATCACAACAAACTGTGGGAAATTCTGAAAGAGATGGGGATACTGGACTACCTGACCTGCCTCCTGAGAAATCTGTATGCAAAGTAATGTCTTTGTAACAAGAAATTTGTTTTAACATTTGGAGTGAATTTTTTAAACACATGTTTTGGTGAGATTTCAAAAATGAATATAAGGTAATAATGATATATACCATTTCAAATTGGAAACAACTAAAAAGATTTATAGATTTAAAAAAAAATAATCATCAAGTGTCTACCCAGAAGAAAAATCGTCAGTCAATAAGCTAATATCAGCTTTTCTACGAATGGGGCTTAAAATTTTATATGGATTCTAATATACACTTTGCTATATAACACACAACAATATCTCATTTGAAACTTGATACTCAAAATCAGTTCAAACAGAATTTGAATATTCAAACAAGACCAAAAAAATCAAATATGCTATAAAAATATTTTTTCTTAAAACTAGTTATTGTACCAGGGCAGCCAAAAATATTTTGTTCTAGAATTCATTTCATGCTGGCCTGGAGAAAATATTGTTGAGAAGCTGTGGTAGTCATGGGAACTGCTCACAAATATTCTGACTTTCTCTCATTCCAGGAATGTGCCTTTTGATTGTGCTTTTCTGCCTATGTGAAATTAGAGGTTGCCATACGACTTGCTTTAGCCAATAAAACATGAAAAGTGACATGTGTTAATTGTATTGGGGAGTTTTAAGAGCTAGTGAATGATTTGCCATTACCTTTCTTTATCCTCTGCCATGGCACTGCTCCTGATAATAACAGCTGCTCAACCTGGGTCCCAGACAAAGCAGGGCAAAGCCCCTAGTGCTGCCCCATTCTGCATACATACTATGAGTAAGAAATAAACCTTTGTGCTTTTAAGCCACTGAAACTATGGGTTGCTTTTGCTGAATGAGCATGAACCAGCCTTTCTTAATTAATAAAAAGTCTCTACAGAGTTTCTACACTTCTGTAGAACATTTGACCTAACCTGCAGTGCTTAACCTCTAGTGTTTAAGGGCTTCCCAGGTGGCACTCGCGGTAAAGAACCTGCCTTCCAATGCAGGAAACATAAGAGATGCAGGTTTGATCCCTGGGTTGGGAAGATCCCCTGGAGGAGAATGTGGCAACCCACTCCACTATTCTTGCCTGGAGAATCCCACAGAGCATGGTGGGCCACAGTCCATAGGGTCACAAAGAGTCAGACACAACTGAAGTGACTTAGCACACATAATGCTTAAATTCCAAATTAGAAGATCCAGATTCCGTATTCAGAAACATTTTCTCAGTGACACAAAATCTCAGGATGTGGTGCCAAGTAAAGCGGTAGAATTGTCTTTTCAGGCAGTGTTTGAGAAGAGAATGGTGTCTAATCTGGTTTAGGTTACAAGCTGCCTAATAATAAGGCATTATATTATATAACCACTCAAATTTCCTCCAGACTTATGGTTTTACACTCTTTAGTATAATACAATGGCTAGAAAGAAATAGGTCACAGAGAAAAGCAGAATGGTTCATATTCTAGGCTAATCAGCAAATTCCATAGAATATGTTGGTTATTTTAATATTCACAGTGACTCTTTAAAACTATTAAAACAAAACTGGTGAAGTATAACAGCCCTTTTTATAAATTAAAAATTAAGGCCCCAGCAGTGCCTGTAATGTGTATAGTGTAAAACAGTCACTTTTTCTTTCATTTAAAAACAAGTTTATCATTAATGAAATTCCAATCACTAGACTAGACCCCACAGATAGAAAGATAAATAGGAAATGGTTCCTATTCTCCAGGGCCTTATAGAGGCCCAGTAATCACCTAAAACTCTGATTACAGGACAATGTGTTAAATGCTATAGTTGAGGGAATATAAATATATTCACTTATAAATATACAAATATGTATTTAATACGTGTAAATAGTAAAGTAATGCTCAAAATTCTCCAAGCCAGGTTTCAGCAATACATGAACCATGAACTTCCAGATGTTCAAGCTGGTTTTAGAAAAGGCAGAGGAACCAGAGATCAAGTTGCCAACATCCGCTGGATCATGGAAAAAGCAAGAGAGTTCCAGAAAAACATCTATTTCTGCTTTATTGACTATGCCAAAGCCTTTGACTCTGTGGATCACAAGAAACTGTGGAAAATTCTGAAAGAGATGGGAATACCAGACCACCTGACCTGCCTCTTGAGAAACCTATATGCAGGTCAGGAAGCAACAGTTAGAACTGGACATGGAACAACAGACTGGTTCCAAATAGGAAAAGGAGTACGTCAAGGCTGTATATTGTCACTCTGCTTATTTAACTTTTATACAGAGTACATCATGAGAAACGCTGGGCTGGAAGAAGCACAAGCTGGAATCAAGATTGCCGGGAGAAATATCAATAACCTCAGATATGCAGATGACACCACCCTTATGGCAGAAAGTGAAGAGGAACTAAAAAGCCTCTTGATGAAAGTGAAAGTGGAGAGTGAAAAAGTTGGTTTAAAGCTCAACATTCAGAAAACGAAGATCATGGCATCCGGTTCCATCACTCTATGGGAAATAGATGAGGAAACAGTGGAAACAGTGACAGACTTTATTTTTGGGGTCTCCAAAATCACTGCAGATGGTGATTGCAGCCATGAAATTAAAAGACACTTACTCCTTGGAAGGAAAGTTATGACCAACCTAAATAGCATATTCAAAAGCAGAGACATTACTTTGCCAACCAAGGTCCGTCTAGTCAAGGCTATGGTTTTTCCAGTGGTAATGTATGGATGTGAGAGTTGGACTGTGAAGAAAGCTGAGCACCGAAGAATTGATGCTTTTGAACTGTGGTGCTGGAGAAGACTTGTGAGAGTCCCTTGGACTGCAGGGATGGAGATCCAACCAGTCCATTCTAAAGGAGATCAGCCCTGGGATTTCTTTGGAAGGAATGATGCTAAAGCTGAAACTCCAATACTTTGGCCACCTCATGCGAAGAGTTGACTCATTGGAAAAGACTCATGCTGGGAGGGATTGGGGGCAAGAGGAAAAGGGGATGACAGAGGATGAGATGGCTGGATGGCATAATCGACTTGATGCACATGAGTTTGGGTGAACTCCGGGAGTTGTTGGTGGACAGGGAGGCCTGGCATGCTGCAATTCATGGGGTCTCAAAGAGTCAGACACGACTGAGTGAACTGAACTGAACTGAAATATATTTAATATATTTAATTATATTATCATTTTGTATATATTATATTATCATTTTAATTATAAAATATTTTACTTCTATTAAAAATATATACATATATTTAATATATAAATATATATATTCACTTACATAAATATATTCAATTAAATATAGCTTTAAGTGATCACAGAGGGGTAAGAAAATAAGGAACAAGATATGTCAAAGAAGGCTTCCAAAGAGAAAAAAATCCATGTCATTAACTGGTGATGAAATGTTATGTATGTATGTATACCTATACATAGTGAGAAAAAGAGATACATATATACATATTTAAATTCAGATTTTAGCTACTGTAAATGCATGATGTATGCCTTTAAAATGGATGTGAAAAGGAACGGAACATTTTGGAACAGAAACAGTAAGGCATAGCAAGTTTAGGTTTATCAATTTTCAAAAGACACCTTAAACATGATGACCTCTGTCTTTGATAATTCAAAAGAATTGCATGATCCTAAAAGGTCTTGGGTTGTTACCTAAGGTTAGTAACCTTTAACCTCTGAACCTCAATTTCTGATCTATAAATTAGAGATAACACCTACACTGAAGGACTGTTCTGAGGATTAGGAATAACAAAGCATCTGGCATGTAGCTTGCAAATAATTTGCCTTCAGTTAATATCGGTTACTGTTATAGTTGTTGGATGTGTTATTGTTAGAAATAGGAAGACAAACTGAAACTGCACTGACCTTGAAACATGCTGTGGAAGTCATGCTTTTGAACTAAGCCTTGTCAGGACTTTGTTACTTATTATCTTTCTATTTTCATGTTTTTGTAAAAGTATGCTATAACTCACACACACAAATTTAGCATCTGGGTTCTTTGATTATTTGAATTTAGAATCAACAGGAGTTTATAGGTTTTAAGGAAATGAAAGGAGTAGAAGCAGAAACATGATAAAGTGGAAAATGGATGAGGAAATGAAGGATTCAAAGACATCTGGCAACTTCAGTCATCGAATCAAAATATTCATGGAGCAATGGTTACTGCTGGAGGCTTCTCCCAGGCATAAAATATCACAAGCATCTTTAACATTCCTTCTCCACTCTACAAGTAAGGCAAACTATTCCATAGCTAATAAGTGCCTGGGGTGGTTATTATTTTACCTCTTGGTTACATAAATTACTCAAAAATAGCACCCATGTTTTCTAAATATCTGTGCAATACTTTAAACAGTAGATACAAAATAAAATAATAAGAAATGAGAGCAGATATAATCTCATCTAACAAGCTTTTTATATGCACTCCATTTTGTAAAATAAGATGAGAACACAGTCAAGAGATTAGAATAATTTCTCTTTATCACTGAAGCTGATTAGGAAGTGAAGATTTAGCAATTAGATGGGTAATGTTATACATAAAATAACATCTGTGCTTAGAAACTCAAATCTGTATTGTTAAGATATGTTGAGAGAAAATTCTCTGTGGGTCTCTCATGTTTCTTCAAGTCTTGCAAGCAGAAGCACTGACAGGTTTTGTTCCAGACTGTCTCTTCAAGGAAGTTTGTATAGCAAACAACCTTGAAAAATGGGTAAAGTATCTTCCTGTGAAACGGGAGGGAAGAGGGCAGGGCACAACCTTTAAAAGACTGACAGAGCCAGAAGACATAGACATACACTGATTAGAACCAAATAGGTCCAAGATGGGGAAGAAGTCGACTTTTACTAGACCTTGAGCCTCAATATGGAGAAGGCAATGGCACCCCACTCCAGTACTTTTGCCTGGTGAATCCCATGGATGGAGGAGCCTGGTGGGCTGCAGTCCATGGGGTCGCTAGGAGGCAGACACGACTGAGCGACTTCACTTTCACTTTTCACTTTCATGCATTGGAGAAGGAAATGGCAACCCACTCTAGTGTTCTTGCCTGGAGAATCCCAGGGATTGGGGAGCCTGGTGGGCTGCCGTCTCTGGAGTCGCACAGAGTCAGACACAACTGAAGCAACTTAGCAGCAGCAGCAGCACAGCCTCAATATATGCTCATTATAATACATCAACAAGCTAAATGACACACCCACAGACACCATGACAGTTCCAAGGTTGACCACAAATGTCAAAAAGTGGGCAGTCGCCCAATTCCTGGAAATCCTCACCTCTTCCTCAAAATAGCTGGCATACTCCTCCTACTCATTAGTCTATGAAATTACCCACCCCTATAAAAAACTCTGTGGTGTTGGAGAAAACTCTTGAGAGTCCCTTGGACTGCAAGGAGATCCAACCAGTCCATCCTAAAGGAGATCAGTCCTGGATGTTCATTGGGAGGACTCATGCTGAAGCTGAAACTCCAATACTATGGCCACCTCATGCGAAGAGTTGACTCATTGAAAAAGACTCTGATGCTGGGAGGAATTGGGGGCAGGAGGAGAAGGGGACGACAGAGGATGAGATGGTTGGATGGCATCACCGACTCGATGGACATGAGTTTGAGTGAACTCCGGGAGTTGGTGATGGACAGGGAGGCCTGGCATGCTGCAGTTCATGGGGTCGCAAAGAGTCGGACACAACTGAGAGACTGAACTGAACTGAACTGAACTTTCTTCCTGTTGGGTCTGCAATCAGTATGGAATGGTAAGGCATGAGCACTCCCCCTTCTGACCTCCTGAGTGCTTTTTAAATGAGGCTTCTATTTATTAATTTTCACAGACATAAACCAAGACTGAGACAGATAACCAGGTTGAAGATACTAGCTGCTTCCCTGATAGCTCAGTTGGTAAAGAATCCGCCTGCAATGCAGGAGACCTCGGTTCGATTCCTGGGTCAGGATGATCCACTGGAGAAGGGATAGGCTACCCACTCCAGATTCTTGGGCTTCCCTTGTGGCTCAGCTGATAAAGAATCTGCCTGCAATGTGGGAGACCTTGGTTTGATCCCGGGTTGGGAAGATCCCCTGGAGAAGGGAAAGGCTACCCACTCCAGACATGACTGAAGATACCAACTACATTTCAAGGAGTGCAAAGAACCAATCCTTTAACAAAACCATACAGAGTTTTGGGTGGTGGAAGGAGGGCGGTGGGCAGGGAATGTTTTTGTATTTAGCTCTAGTTGCTAACTTTTTCTCACTTTCAGGCTGGTTATAAACTTATAATTAGAGCAAAGCTAACCAAAATCTAACATATTAAACAAGGGAGCTTTGCAAGCAATTTTTTCAAGTATTTTCTGGGACTAGCTCAGCACACATTTATTTCTCATAGTTATTTTATTTTGAAATGACTTGCAAGAATTCATTCAGTGTCATCCCTGCAGGGAACACAAACTGCAACTAGCATCAAGAGGAATTGTAATGTTAATTCCCTAAATACCACACTGTTAATTAATCTCAGTGAATAATAGGATTTCTGATGCAAATTGTTCTGATGTCATCCATTGCCTAAAGGTGTTTCTAATGATCTATGTGAAATGTCAGAAGCTATGCTTTAGTCACCATGTGATAGAGAATTTGGACAAACAAGCAAGGAAATCTGGTTGATCTGAAGTTGGGGGTAGCTGCTGCTACTGCTAAGTCACTTCAGTCGTGTCCGACTCTGTGCGACCCCACAGACGGCAGCCCATCAGGCTCCCCCGTCCCTGGGATTCTCCAGGCAAGAACACTGGAGTGGGTTGCCATTTCCTTCTCCAATGCATGAAAGTGAAAAGTAAAAGGGAAGTTGCTCAGTCGTGTCCGACTCTTCGCGATCCCATGGACTGCAGCCCACCAGGCTCCCCCATCCATGGGATTTTCCAGGCAACAGTACTGGAGTGGGGTGCCATTGCCTTCTCCGGTTGGGGGTAGCTATCCTGGGGAAATAAAATTCTTTCAAGTTCTCTAACAGGTTTCTGTTGGGGGTAGCTAGATCAACAGAAACCTGTTAGAGAACTTGAAAGAATTTTATTTTCCCAGGAGAGTTTTCTCTTCCTCAGGAGCAACTGCAATGAAATCAGGACAGACATGAAATTTCATTAGGAAGTAACTATAATGGACAATGAGTAATGTAAAACAACTCTGGTCATTTCTCTTCCAGGCACACTTCCAGGGAGGTTTGTTTTGCTGATTTTTAAGCAGGTAGTTGCTGAAGAATTCATCTTGGCATTGATGTTGCCATTTGAACATTCTGAAGAAAAGGATTCACACTATGTAGAATCAAATTTAGCAATCCAAACATTGCTACTGTTGCTTCTCATTTTTTTCCACGTTGTGCATCATTGAACTATGTATGAACAATAGACTGAGATATGCTACAGTGGATAAAATGCTTATATCCGCCTCATCTGATTGACTGCTGCCAGCAAAGAATTTCAGGTTTTTTGGCATTCTTCTTCGACTTCTTCAATTCTAAGCATTGATTTACCCCAAGAAAGTACAGACTAGGCATTTCTTTATCTACGGAAAACCTTTCTATCTTTGGGGCTGCACAACTGTGAGAAAGACTGTTCATTGCCTTTTACTATCCATTATCCCTTTCTTTCTTTTAGTATTAAGTGGACATTTTGTGGCCAAGGTATAGACTATACTTCCTAGTTCCCTTGCAGTTAAATAACGGTTCTATATTCCTCAGCACCCCTTTGCAGCCAATAGGATGATCTCAAGTAATGTGAAAGCCACATAAGCCACTTTTTTCTCCCTTTCTGAGCATTGGAACTCAAATGTATTGGTCGTGAACTAACTTAAAACAGGCAACCAAGTAAATGGAGCGGGACCCTGCAAGTGATGGACCTCTGTGTGTCTCCCATGTCTTGTTTGCACCAAAAAAAAAACAAACAAACAAAACAAAAACAAAACTTAGTTTCCTAGGCCTTCCCCAACTTTCCAAAGGTGACTCAAATTGTTAATGATTAGAGATTTGAGAAGATGTAGAAACAAACAAAGAGCAGTCAAGTAAGAAAAGTAATAGTAGCTTGAATACTAGTTGAATGATAGATAAAACAGAGTCAGTACTCCTAATTCCTTCTCAATGTATATAGACATTTTACAGAAACCAGGACCCCACCAGATAGAAACTGTTGACCACATGTATAGATCCCAGACTGATTGTGATCTTGGGTGGCCTTGGCTTGCAATGGCTTGGAGCAGGGCTTGGATTCCCAGACAGAGACTGGACTGAGTCTAAATCATTATGGTCTATTGCCTCCTGTAAAATTTGTAAATACAGGCCTTTCCTGAAACTCTTCTATGAAAGTTTTAAAGTGAAATAATTTAAGTGTTGGTACAAGGAAAAAGATAATTCATAATTATAATTAAAATCAATTGATTTGTTTGTTCTTCAAAGTCAAGATGAGTTTCAATCTTGTCAGCCAAAGAGTATAGTTTACTTTCTCATCTAAGATAGCCATTCTCACTTGTCAGAAGTCAGAATACAAATAGTACTGAGTATATAATTGGATGGTTTATTGCTACCAATATTAATAAATTTTGTTTAAAATGCCTTCTAAAGAGTATTTCTATCATAATTACAACTTAATTTTTTGTTTAAAAATATAAAAAGAACATTTTATGAGCGTTGTAAATTTTGTGTGATGTTGAAGTTATTTATGTATTACATTTGATAGGTGGCATGGATACTGTTCAGAAGTGAGAATGCAATTGCAACTATGAAATAAAATGGGAATTTTCAACGGACTAAAAAAAATGTTTTCAAATTAAATGTCATTGAAATGCAAGTATGTATTTTTCTTAATTGCAGACTTTATGAATGATTTATGACAACCTTGTAAAACATAGGGGGAAATGATGCTTTTCCAAATCATCCCATTGTTATTAATAGATCCGCAATTATTATTGGGTGTCAAAATCCTGAAATTTCAACCCCAAGGAAAAAGATCATCCAGATTGGAATTACCAGATTAGCTATATGCACATCCAACCCCTGTGAGAATAGGATTCACCAGCAGCTTCCAAGGCAATCGCCCTTCATCAGCAGGAGAGAAGAAAAACAAAACAAACAAACAAAAAAAAAATGAAAACACCCTGATTCAAATCAATTAAGATCCCCTTTCCCTGGTAGCTCAGCTGGTAAAGAATCCGCCTGCAATGCAGGAGATCCCAGTTCAATTCCTGGGTTAGGAAGATCCTCTGGAGAAGGGATAGGCTATAAACTCCAGTATTCTTGGGCTTCCCTAGTGGCTCAGAAGGTAAAGAATCCACCTGCAATGCAGGAGACATGGCTTTGATCCCTGGGTTTGGAAGATTCCCTGGAGAAGGGAATGGTTACCCACTCTAGAATTTTTGCCCAGAGAACTCCATGGACAGAGGAACCTGGCAGGCTACAGTCCATGGGATCGCAAATAGTCGGACATGACTGAGCCACTTTCACTTCCACAGGAAAAAAAAAAAAAGCTTCATTTTGGTTTGAGAGGCCCTTGCTTCAAACTGGCAATTCAAAGTCTTCTGTCCTTACTGGTTTTATTCCCCTTAATTTCTTGTTTTTGCCTTTCCCCTGGGAAATCCCATGGACAGAGGAGCTTGATGGGACACAGGCCATGGGGGTCGCAAGAGTCAGATGTGACTTCGGGACTACACCACCACCAGCTGACTGACTCCTCTCTCTGCAGGGGCAGAGGTAGCTGAAGAAGCGCTGTTCATGATGTCCACTAATAGCCTGACGTTCCAGGTACACTATGCCCCTAACTGCAGAGACTCAGAGACCAGGTCAGTCCATTTCCCTGATAGTCGCCTCGTTTAGAGCTGATGCACAGTGGCTTCTAGCCTATCTCCTGACAGATGTCAACTCTAGGGAAACAGGGCAACCAAGGAAAGAAAGAAATGAAGGAAAGAAAAGGCCTTCACAGTGAGTGAACTGTGAACTGCTAGTGAACTGCTAGCTAGTGAACTGCTAGCCCTGGTACCAATGTGTGACAGCAGAAAAGAATTAGACTTTCCACCTCAGCAGAGAATCCAGAGATTCTCTGGCTTGCCAAGGACAGCATGCCTTAGAGATGTCATCTTGGACATAGATGTTGGCATTCCAATAACAGGCACTGTCAATTGGGAGCCCTTCCCAAATGGCAAACTGGATTGTAGGCCTCTGAGGGTCTCAAAACGGCTATTAGGAGGGCTTAATATGAGTCAACTCATTGGTAAGAGTTTTAACTACCATAATGTGGTATTTAAGAGTAAATATGTAACCACATTTTGCGACCACAGCCTGGTAAAGTCTGAGACATCATATTATACCTACATGCCCACTCATTTCCTGATTAACCAACCAAAGCATCATTTGACATATCAATGTCATTGTGTAATATCAAAACCTCTTTTTTTCTGACTTCATTCTGGCCGTCATCTTTAAAATCTTCACAATTTAATTAAAATTTCTGTTTTTGAAGATGGCTGAATTCCAGGATTTTAAGGCAAGTGACGGTGAAACCAAAATAAAAGGCATGGTAAGGTCATTTCTGCAAAATTTTCAGCAAATATCAAACTTAATTTAGGATGCAGGGGTGGACGTGAGGAGGAAAGCCACAGTTATTGCCTGGGTATCAGACCAGAAGCCTTCAGATGCCTGGTAAAGAGTGAAGAAAAAAAAAAAAATAGCCACGGGCAGTAACTGGCAGAGACAAAAAAGCAGAGGAAACAGGATTTGAGAAGACTCCAGCCAGTCTGATCTAACTCCAGGGTACAGTACCTTATAACCAAGATGATTGTTGAGAACACATTTGATCGAGCGCCTCTTGAGGTGGCTTAAAGCCATGGCCCTTCACCTGAGACTTTGTGTCTCCTGACCCTTGTGGCTGAGGGCTGTATATACCCCTGCCCCGTTTAATGAGGATATGATTTACTATAATAATATAATTTAAAGGCTTGTTGAACCTGGCTCACTGACCAAAATATCATCCTCACCAAAGAGATGTAACTAGTTAGTGATTATCAGCCGAGATGCTGGGTCCCCAAGATAAGCAGCCACTGCTGCTCCCGAGATAAAACTTAACACTTACTGACTCTAGAGAACAAGCCAAATCATTGTCATAGTTTTGTGGGCATTAAGCTGTGTCTCTGAAGAGCCAATAGCTTCTGATTCCACTTATTACTGGCAGATGCTCTCTGCAAAAAGCACAACATTCTTTGGCTAAACCCAAATCCATGAGACATACAACCAAATATCAGAAGTAAGAGGGGGGCATCAAACCAAAGACAGAAAAACCAGCTGGTTTTGTTGTTCTAGTTCTGAGAGGAGGACCTCCTCATCCCTACAGGAGTTCACTGGGTTTCAGTGACCAGAGAGAAACATGCCAAAGGAGAGGAGTATATATACAATTATACCTACAGTTGCCTTTGGCAGCAAGTTCATATATATACATACAGGCATACGTGGATAGATAGAAAGATAGATGGGCTTAACTCCTAAATGATATTTATTTATAGCTTTTTTAAGTAATCTAATGACAGAGTCAAAACTGAATGCACAAACTTTCTATTCTTAAAATAAACCAAAACAGATTTGTAGAGGTTGCAAATAAAGTCCAAAAAAAAAAAATATATATATATATATATCTGGGGTCTATTGTAAAAGAAGAATTGCATCAGAGCAATTAAACAGTCAAGTGCATGCTAAGTCACTTCACTCATGTCCGACTCTGTGAGACCCTACGGACTGAGTATAGCCTACCAGGCTCCTCTGTCTGCAGGATTCTCTAGGCAAGAATACTGGAGTGGGTTGCCATGCCCTCCTCCAGGGGTTCTTCCTGACCCAGGGATTGAACCTGCATCTCTTGTCTCTTCTGCATTGGCAGGCAGGTTCCTTACCAGTAGCAGCACCTGGGAAGGCCAAGCAGTCAAGGAAGACTTTAATTCAAGACTGTTGCAACAGGGGAGAGAGACTATTGCAATAGGGAATGAACACAGCTCACTGAATGCAGGAAGATTTTTAAGTGGGGAAGTGAGCTAAAGGAAAAGTCCTGGAGGACATCAGGTTAGAGATTGGTCAAATGTGATTAGGCATTTGTATTTGCTAATTAATGTTTATTGAAATTAGACTTCTACCCTCTCAAAAAGAATGGGACACAGGGACTCTATTTTTCTTGTGGATCCTATTTCAAATACTGGCTCCCAAGTTGTTGAGAAAAACATTCTAGAGTTGTAGAAGATTTACATCTCAAAAGGCAAAGAAAGAATTTACAATAGCAAGTTTTCTAAAGTAAATGCTCTAAGAAAAGGGAGGTCAGGGTCTATTGTCAAGAAGAAACTTCCCAAAGTTTAGTCTAGCTGAGAGGAATGTTAGGGTACAGCCAACCTGGTCACTATTTTCAGGAAAGTTCTTTTCAGGAAAGTTACAGCCACCCTGGTCACTATTTTCAGGAAAGTCACTATTTTCAGGAAAGTTCTTTCAGCCTTGGAAAGAACATAATGAAAACTATCTGCATCTGGTTCAATAAAGATTCCCCTTTTCTCTGGTTTAGTCCCATAATTCTATTTTGCAGGTTAATTGCCTCAGTGAATGATTATTCTTAAGGCAGACAGCAATCAGACTAAAATCCTCTTTGCAAATGCAAATGCAACTTAAATCCTCCTTGGGGACTTGCTACAAACCAAAAGCACATTCCATTTGATATTTAAACTGAGAGTTCTCTCCCACCTAGGTAAATCCTTCAAGAAGAGGAGATCCCAAGTTTAATTTCCACAAAAGGCTTTGGGAAAATCTTTTCTGCAGAGTGTTTATACTATATGTAGGAAGCTTTTGACTCAGCTGGCATCTCAACTTAAAACTCGTAATAAATGTTTCACTTCTTTCATGTTTCTATCTGTCACCTATCACTCAGTGGGACTAGAGAGCAGGAATGGAAGATTTCTGACAACTGTTCTAACAAAAACATAATGAAATTCTTCTGATGAATCCCATTTTAACAGGTCATGGCATCAGATTGACAAGTCCAGGAATTCATTTGATTACTGGAGCCTTACAGGGGAAAATGAGGTCTGAGAAAACCAGCTGATAAAAAAGCACAGCAAAGGTCGAACAAATCAGAAAAATGATCAGACTAATGAGCCGCAAAATTATTTATTTGCTTGTAAAAAAGAAACTAGACATAGTTCATCATACATAAACCAATACCTGTCTTAGTTGATGGAACTCAGGCAAAAAGAAATAGGGTGGGGGTGTTCAGGTGTGCAGCCTTTGGAGGGGATTATTGGATTTTTAACAATTTGAAAACCCTTGAGACATACTCTGAGCCAAAATAATTAGGAAACCACTGTTGATTGAATACAATATCTTGTCTGACAGGGCTTCCAGTTTGTTAAGGTGGTTACTATACAAACAGGAAAGGGAAGCATTGAATCTTAGTTCATTTTGTTATTTGGCTTCTATTTGTTCATGCCTATCAGAATGTGCCAAAGCTCACCTTGCTACTTCATCTTTCTCCATCAAAATAATCCACTTTTTCTCCCCTAAAATAAACTAATTTGACAATGGAAATTAAGGACCTGCTTGTTTCTCTGGACTAGCTTTAATTTTGCAGTATTTATTGCACATTTCTTGGCCCAAATGTGGATTAGCAGTGAGGCTCTTGTCCTGTGTTTTATTCACAGACCATAAATGTTTGCACATAGGATGTAACATTCCATGTCCATGATCCTTCCTTCAGTTCAGTCCAGTTGCTCAGTCATGTCTGACTCTTTGCAACCCCATGGACTGCAGCATGCCAGGCCTCCCTGTTCATCACCAACTCCCAGAGTCCACCCTAACCCATGTCCACTGTGTCGGTGATGCCATCCAACCATCTCATCCTCTGTTGTCCCCTTCTCCTCCTGCCCTCAATCTTTCCCAGAATCAGGGTCTTTTCAAATGAGTCAGCTCTTCGCATCAGGTAGCCAAAGTATTGGAATTTCAGCTTCAGCATCAGTCCTTCCAATGAATACCCAGGACTGATCTCCTTTAGGATGGACTGGTTGGATCTCCTTGCAGTCCAAGGGACTCTCAAGAGTCTTCTCCAACACGACAGTTCAAAAGCATCAATTCTTTGGCGCTCAGCTTTCTTCACAATCCAACTCTCACATCCATACATGACCACTGGAAAAACCATAGCCTTGACTAGATGGACCTTTGTTGACAAAGTAATGTCTCTGCTTTTCAATATGCTGTCTAGGTTGGTCATAACTTTCCTTCCAAGGAGTAAGCGTCTTTTAATTTCATGGCTGCAGTCACCATCTGCAGTGATTTTGGAGCCCAGAAAAATAGTCACCCACTGTTTCCACTGTTTCCCCATCTATCTGCCATGAAGTGATGGGACTGGATGCCATGATCTTAGTTTTCTAAATGTGGAGTTTTAAGCCAACTTTTTCACTCTCCTCTTTTACTTTGATCAAGAGGCTCTTTAGTTCTTCTTCACTTCCTTCCTTCCTTCCTTAGAACAAAAGAATACGTGTACCTACTCTTTTGTCCACTGATCAAATATGGTACAGATGCAAGATCCAGTTTTATATTATAGCACCCAGTGAAGAGAGTTGCTTCAGTGTGATAATTAGTCTGTATTTTCAGTTAACACCCTTCTTACATCTCTATCTGGCATTGGAAGCCAATGTCTTTTTTCTCATATAATTACCCAAATGTAATCCTCCAAAAATAGTACAAGATGCATTATAAATGACCAGCACAGTAAGTATTTATACTGTAGAGGCAAGGAGACCTTTGATGTTCATCATTAAAACAAAAACAGACTGGTTTTGAAGGTTTTTTTTTAATATAAGATTTTTTAATATTTTAATATAAAATTATATAAGATATAATTTAATCATAAGCTCTCAGGAAGATGTAAAATGAGTACCATAGAGTCCCTTGTACCCCTAACCTAATTTCCCCCAACAGTGACAACCTATACAACTGTAGTATAATATCAAAACCAGGAAAACTGACATTGGTAAAATGTGTTCACTAGACTACTGACTATAGACTACGGAATTTATTCCACTTTTTATAATATTTTACATTCACGTGTTTATATGTATGTATGTGTTTTGCTTCCCCTGGTGGCTTAGACAGTAAAAGTGTTGCCTGCAATGCAGGGAGCCCTGGGTTTGATTCCTGGGTCGAGAAGATCCCCTGGAGAAGGAAATGGCAACCCACTCCAGTACTCTTGCCTGGAAAATCTGATGGACGGAGGAGCCTGATAGGCTACAGTCCATGGGGTCGCAAAGAGTCAGACACAACTGAATGGACTTCCCTTATGTGTTTTGGTAGGTCTTATGAAATTTTACCCCAAACATATAGATTTCTAAAACCACCACAATCAAGATACAAATCTGCTCTTCTGATCGCGTGGCAAGCCTTCAAGATGCCACCGAAGAAAGACAAGAAGCCTAAGAAGTCACCTGGAAGTTACATTTGAATCTTACTCATCCAGTAAGAAGGTGGAAATTTTTTGATTCTTGAAATTTGCACCAGTTTCTGTGGGAGAAGGTTAAAGTGAATGGAAGGACTGGAAATCTTGGGAATGTCATTCACATTGAACGTGTCCAAGAATAAATCATAGTTGTTCTGAGAAACAGTTCTCCACAAAGGTATTTTAAAGTACCTACCCAAGAAATACCTTAAAAAGAACAATCTTCGTGATTGGCTTCCTATGGTTGCATCTGACAAGGAGACTTATGAGCTTCATTACTTCCAGATCAGTCAAGATGAAGATGAATCTGAGTCTGGAGACCAGATGACGCCATCCCTTATAGGGCTTTGCTTGCTAATAAACAAATTAAGCATACAAAAGAAAGAAACTTCTTGAAATGGACCTTTAGCTTATCAGTGAACAAAAAACATTACTCTGTATGTTAAACATCCATCTCTTTATTTAAGTGTATGCTGTTTATATGGTGCTGGCTTTCCTTTAATACTTTTTATATTTTTATTGGAGTGTAGTTGATTACAAAGCTGTGTTAGTTTCAGGTGTACAGCAAGTGAATGAGTTATACATGTATCCTCTTGTCCTTTAGTCATATAGACCATCACAGAGTACTGAGTGGAGTTCCCTGTGCTATACAGCAGTTTTTAGTTACGTTTATGTATGCTAAGTCACTTCAGTTGTGTCCGACTCTTTGCAAACCCATGGATTGTAGCCTGCCAAGCTCTCTGTCCATGGGATTCTCCAGGGCAGAATACTGGAGTGGCTTGCCATTTCCTAATCTATCTGTTTTATTGTATACGTAGTTGTGTATACACAGTATCAATCTCCCAATGTATCCCTCTCCCCTGTATTCCCTGGTATCGTAAGTTTTCTATATCTGACTTCTGTTTTGTAAAGAAGTATTTGTCCCCCCCCCCTTTAAATTACTTTGTATAAGCAATATTCAAATAGCTAGTGGAATTTCTTTCAGATTTCTGTAATGTACTGATTTTACAGATGTCCTCAAGTTAAAAGTATATAGCAAAAAAAAAAGCACAAATTTTAGGTGTAACTATATAATAAATATATTTAGATTTAAAAAAAAAAAAAAAAAAAAGATACAAATGTGTTCTACCACTGCCAAAGAATCCTTCACGCTACCCGTTTATGTTCACATCACACATGTACCCTCCATCCCTACTATGTCCCTGTTCCCTGCAACCACTAGGTCTGTTTTATTGTTTAACAAAGGTTATACAATACAATCATACAGCATATAACCTGTTAAGATCTTTTTCATTAAAAATAATACTCATGAAATCCACCCAGTTGTTGTAAGTATCAGTAGTTGGTTCCTTCTGCTGCTGAGTAGCATACCATTGTATCTATGTTCCACAGTTGGTTCTATTCAAGCACTGGAGGACAATTGGGTGGTTTTCTAGTTTTTGCTGTTACAAAGAAACTGCTGTGAACACTCATCCACATGTTTTTGTGTGAACATAGGTTTTTCATTTCCTTGGGCAAAATGCCCTAAAGAGCATTTCTGGATCATTACAATAAAGGCATGCACTTACTTTACAAGAAAATTATCATATTGTTTCCAGAGTGGGTGGCCACCATTTTAATTTCATATAGCAATATATGAGAGATCCAGTTTCTCCATGTCATTGTAGCATTTGGTCTAACGCTATTTTTTCATTTAGCTATTATAATGGGTTATAAGATATCTCATTGTGGTCAAATTAGATTTCTGTAACATTCAGTTCAGTCGCTCAGCTCGTGTCCGACTCTTTGCGACCCCATGAACCACAGCACGCCAGGCCTCCCTCGTCCATCACCAACTCCCGGAGTTCACCCAAACCATGTCCATCAAGTCAGTGATGCCATCCAGCCATCTCATCCTCTGTTGTCCCTTCCCTCCTCCCCCAATCCCTTCCAGCATCAGGGTCTTTTCCAATGAGTCAGCTCTTCGCATCCAGTGGCCAAAGTATTGGGAGTTCAGCTTCAGCATCAGTCCTTCCTATGAATATTCAGGACTGGTTTCCTTTAGGATGGACTGGTTGGATCTCCTTTGATGTCCCAGGGACTGTCAAGAGTCTTCTCCCAACACCCACACTACAAAGCATCAATTCTTTCGGCGCTCAGCTTTCTTTATAGTCCCAACTCTCACATCCATACATTACCACTGGAAAACCATAGCTTGACTAGATGGACCTTTGTTGGCAAAGTAATGTCTCTGCTTTTTAATATGCTGTCTAGGTTGGTCATAACTTTCCTTCAAGGAGTAAGTGTCTTTTAATTTCCATGGCTGCAGTCACCATCTGCAGTGATTTACATTATGCCCCATTAATAAATAATAGCCTTCTACATATTTCCCAGAATTCACCAGTAATAGATGCACTTCATATCCATAAGGCTTTAGTTTCTCTCTCCCTACCCAACATTTTCTCCCTTACAGACACATATTTTTACCCAAACATTATCTATAAAACTTTTAATTTTGTCCTTATCTTTAATCACATGTCCAATATACTGTAAGACTGGTCTGAAGAGTGGATTTGGTTTGCATTTAGGAATGAGGAAGCAAAGTTAAGTGCTTTAAGGCTTCATAAAGCATTCACGATATGGGTCTGATTTGTAAATGAAGTATTTACAGCTTAAAAGGTAGGAAAGAGCATGCCTTGTAGGGCAGTTTCCTTCAGTCAGGCCAGTAGCTGTAGTATTCTAATGGCTATCAAACATGAGGGTCATCATGTTTTGGAAGATAGTTTGGGACTGGGGAATGGAACTGATTTATTCGTCAGGATATAAGGATTAATGAGGATTGTGAGATCTAGCTGTGGTAAAATCAAAGCAGAGACAAAGATTTGGTTCTCATGGCTCCTGAGTCGCCCAGGAAATCAATCACCTGCTGTGATATCAGAGGGACTTTTTATCACAGCAGCTCCACAGTGGCCACTTGAGCTCAAAACCGTATGTCTTAATGAAAGGCTTCAGTACATTGCCTACCCATTCGTGTATACTGTCTTCATAATGCATCGCCGTGAGTCAGTGAGGCTACAGAACAAGTTCTAAACGGCAAAAATAATTTAAAATACAGAAGAGCTGACATCTATTTGCATATCATATGTGAAATAATATGATATAATATAAAACTGCTGATTAAAAAAAAAACAACCTGCTGCTGCGCTCAAACTCCAGACAAATCCATACAATAAAAATATCTCTATAAATCTGTGCTGGATTTCTCCAAAGTTTGATTGTTCAGAAAAGTGAAATAGGGAATGTGAGTTATCAATAGCTTTAAATCAGAGAAATAATTAACCTTATTACAGTGAAATCCACCACGTGTGTGCTAAGTTGCTTCAGTCATGTCCTACTCTGTGGCAACCCTATGGACTGTAGCCATCAGGTTCTTCTGTCCATGGGATTCTCTAGGCAAGAATACTACAATGGGTTGTCATTCCTCCTGCAGGGGATCTTTCCCAACCCAGGGATTCAAACCCACATCTCTTTAGTTTCCTGCATTGGCAGGCAGGTGTATAACTTGGCAGGCAGGTATAATACACCACTTGTGTGTTAGTTGCTCAGTCGTGTCCGACTCTGCAACCCCATGGATTATAGCCTGCCAGGCTCCTCTGTTTCATGGGGATTCTCCAGGTAAGAACACTGGAGTGGATTTCCATTCCCTTCTCCAGAGGTCTTTCCTGACCAAGGAATCGAACCTGGTTCTCCTGCATTGCAGGCAGATTCTTTACCCTTTGAGCTACAGGGAAGTCCTTTACCACTATGCCACCTGGAAATCCCAACCACAGCAGAACAAAAAAGATAAAAATACTTGTCATGAAAATAAAGTAATAATGGTATGCTGCTACTGCTAAGTCACTTCAGTCGTGTCCAACTCTGTGCAACTCCATGGACAGCAGCCCCACCAGGCTCCTCTGTCCACAGGATTCTCTAAGGCAAGAATACTGGAGTGGGGTTGCCATTTTCCTTCTCCAAAATGGTTATATACAATTTCAAATTGGAAACAACTAAAAAGATTATAGATTTAAAAAAAATAATCATCACATGTCTACCCAGAAGAAAAATCTTCAGTCAGTAAGCTAATATCAGCTTTCTAAGAATGGGGCTTAAAATTGGCAATATAGATTCTAATATACAGTTGCTATATAACACACAACAATATCTCATTTGAAACTTGATACTCAAAATCAGTTCAAACAGAATGGAATAATTTTCCTTATTTTTAAAATTATGTGTGTGTGCATATGTTGTGTATATAGTCATTACTGATCGCATAACCAATCTTAAGTCTCACTTGACACATCACATCTGGTAATTAAGAATTTGATGAAGTCCATCATATCACCCTGTATCAGCACATCATAAGCAAGCAAGGGAAAAATTTCAGAAGAACTTTAGGAACATAACAGTTAGAGAAAGAGAAATTGTGGGGCAGGGAGGGGGGAAAATGTGGGGGGAAAATGTGTCTTCAAGGAAGATATGTTCTTTCCTCCAAAATTATAAAATATACCCATCCTAAGATGATAACTCCCAAAAGTGTCATATATGATGCCATCATAACAGCGACCAATGTCAGTCACGTAGCTGTTGTTAGAATATACCAGACCCACGCATATAGTAGTCTTAAAGAATAAGGTTTAAAAATTAAAGCTCCATCAGCCTAAGTTACATTTTAATACAAATTCTAAATAGGCACTTTTGGTATATATTCTAAGACATTTGGTTTTAATTACAAAAGGTGACTTAAGAACTAATATTTTTCCCTAAAAGAAAAACTAACATACACGTTTTTCATTCTGGATTTTGTAGCTAAAAGAAAATTTTCTTTGATGGCTTTGGTTGAATTCTACTAGTAATGTGTCTATGGCAGCATAACACCATTTTCATCATTTTTCTTCAGTAGCTGAGTTGACTAGAAGTTTGAGGATAAGAAGGAGATCTGTACAGACATTCAAGACTCAGATATTTCACATTGCTCATTGACAGTGAATTTGAGAGATATACAATATCTAGGAACCTGCCTTATGTACTTTGAATCATATCTCCTGACAACTCTGAGAACAGAGTACTTGGGATATGTATTTAAGTTTGTTTGAGGTTTTTGTGGACTGTGCAGAGGGATTCAATGTGATCATGGGCTCAGACATATTCTTATGAGAATTTATGGCTTCTTGTTTCTGTGTTTTTTGCTAATCTGAAGTGATGAGTTTCTATTTGACTTAAAGTTTTTTCACATATTATCCTAAACCATAAATGACACTTTAAAATCAAATGTTGATAGATATTGAAACTTGTATTTAAAAGATAGTGACCGAGCTTCCCTGGGGGTAAAGAATCTGCCTGCCAAGGCAGGAGACACAGGTTCAATCTTTGATTCAGGAGGATCCCATATGCCGTGAAGCAACTAAACCCATGTTCCCACAACTATTGATCCCGTGCTCTAGAGCCCAGGAAACACAACTACTGATCCCACATGCAGCAGCTACAGAAGCCTGAGTGGCCTAGAGCCTGTGGTCCGCAACAAGAGAAGCCACGCCCACAATGAGAAGCCTGCACATCACAACCAAAGAGTGGCCCACACTCTGCAGCTAAAGAAAAGCTTGTTTAGCAACAAAGACCCACACAGCCAGATAGACAAGTAAAATTATAAAGATAGTGGACATGGTAACATAAAACAGTCTACAATTGATGTAATTTTTCACTCCACTCTACCATAAAACTTTATATGATGATGACTTTATTGGAAAAGAAAAATGGCATTACAGTGATATTTAAAGCATTATCATAGAAGACGACTTTATTAAGATACATATACCCCTTTAGACATTGTTCTTTCAGCTGTTCTAGGCTGTTTCTCAGTCAAACTAATAAGTCTGAACTGTTTTCTAATTCCTGGGTAAAGATGAAGGTATTGGAAACTTATCATGAATACTAAAGAAGAAACACATGCGCTGGGGAAAACGCACCTGTGTATTGCTATTCTCGGCCTGGCTCTCTAACTGCCACCATTAATATTTTTGTGTTTCTCACAGCTGTCAGAACGCGCGGGCTTCTCTTTATTCTCAGAGCCTAAACACATCTTTTCAAGCTACATGGTTTGCATGCTGATATTCAACCAAGGCATATTATTCACTCTAATTTTGATCTTACCAGAGACAGGACAAGGATTTTAAATGCTATAACCATTCATACTAATTAGAAGAACTATTTAACAGCCAGCCTTAGCTTTCTCAAAGACTAAGGCATAAATAAGAAATAGACTTCACAATTAAAATGGTAGTAATAGCATAGAAAATTTTTAGATGTTCACATTTATTTATTTTTGTTTTTAAATCAACTGGGTACTATCTTCAAATAATCAGGAATTTGAGGATACACCATTTAGACAAGGTATGATCATAGGGGTTTCAAGCGAGTGGTACCTTGCAGATCATTTAGCACAACTCCCTAATTTCATGAATGAGGAAGCTTAGAAAAGATAAACATCTACCCAAGTCACACTGTGAGTTAATGGCAGAATTAGGACTTAAAAACCATGCTCTTCTGTCTCCTGGCCACACAATATAAGTTAAAATCAAGCAGCAGAAAAATGTAAGCCACTTTAAAGACTAAAGCACTTAAAAGATATTTTTAAATTGACTAATTCTGCATAGAATCTCTATGCAAGTCACAATGATTGAATCTTCTTCCTTACAAGCTTTTTTTATCAGAAGTGATCACATCAACTCAGCCAGATCTTATAGTAAGAATTTTCAATGTGCTACACTCAAATATCATGCTATCCTGGTGTGGCCTTTTGCCACTTAATTTAGAATACTGATAATCTCAATACTTACAGAGGAATGGCTTTCCACACTTTACTCACTCAAACAAATATGTGGAATGTTAATTAGCTCATGCCTGCATGCTTAGTTTCTCAGTTGTGTCTGACTCTTTGGACTGTAGCCCACCAGGCTCCTCTATCCATGGAATTTTTCAGCAAGAATACTAGAGTGGGTTGCCATTTCCTCCTCCAGGGCATCTTCCAGATCCAGAAATCGAACCACATCTCCTGTGTCTCCTGCACTGCAGGCATATTGTTTACCTACTGAGCCATCAGGGAAGCCTGTTAATTAGCTTATCATTACTTAAATTATTTGACCCACTAGGAGTCTTACTTAAGCAGAAACATCACTTTGCAACCAAAGGTCAAATATAGTCAAAGCTATGGTTCTTCCAGTAGTCACGTACCAATGTGAGAGTTGGACCATAAAGAGGACTAAGCCCTGAAGAAATTGATGCTTTCAAACTGGTGCTGGATAAGACTCTTGAGAGTCCCTTGGACAGCAAAGAGATCAAACCAGTCAACCCTAAAGGAAATTAACCCTAAATATTCACTAGAAGGACTGATGCTGAAGCTCCAATACTTTGGCCACCTGATGCAAAGAGCCAACTCATGGGAAAAGACCCTGATGCTAGGAAAGATTGAGGGCAGGAAGGAAGGGGGTGACAGAGGATGAGATAGTTGGATGGCATCATCAAACTCAATGGACATGAGTTTGACCAAACTCCAGAAGATAGTGAAGGACAGGAAAGCCTGGTGTGCTGCAGTCCATGGGGTCGCAAAGAGTCAGACATGACTGAGCGACTGAACAACAGGAGGCTTACAGTCTGCCCATAAGACATCTAGGTAAAGCACACAATTGGATCTCTAAACACATAGACCTCTTCGATCTTGAAACACAAATTAGACAAGGATTGGGACTTCCTGGTGGTCCTTTGGCTAAGACTCTGCCCTCCCAATGCAGGTGGCCTAGGTTCCATCCCTGGTCAAGAAACTAGATCCCACATGCCACAACTAAAACCCTGCATGCCACATCAAAGACTGAAGAAGACTGAGAAAGATTGAAGATCCCGTGTATCACAAATAAGACCAGGCACAGCCAAATAAATAAATTATTTAAATAAAAAACATTAGATAAGGATCAAACCTGAAAGACATGCTGAGCTTTCTTGCTGCTTCAATTGTGTAGAAGGGTCTACATGTAAAAGAGAAAGAAACATGAGGTAAAGGAGTCCTAAAGAATGTTCAAATTAGTGTTTTTATAAGGAGAACATGAAATCAATTGTATTATTAAGACAGACTGATAAGAATTTGTGAATTTTCTA
>NW_020867142.1:0-36538 GCF_003369695.1 Bos indicus x Bos taurus
TATCGTCTCCTTATTCCTCGATCTTTAGGAGATGTTTAACACCTGTCAATAAAATGCATGGAGAGAGAAATGGATGGATGGATGGATGGATGCATGGATAGTATTTTGTACTTTTGAGATCCTCTGGTTACCTATTAATCCTTCAGGGCTTCCTTATATTTAACTCCTCCTCTTTCGTGACCTCCCTGGATCTCAGCACCATCCCCCACCCCGCCCCCATCTAAATTGGGTGCAATGTCATCAAACCCTCTATGAGCCCAGGAACTGCAGGACACTATGTACCTGCTGTGTGTCCGCTCCCACATGAGACTGCCCAGCCAAGGACAGAGTCCACGTTTGATATGTGAGTGTATCCCCAATGCCGAGCATGAGGCCCTCAATTTTAATGACTAAATGGACTGCGTAACTGTCTGACCAAATCAATGAATGAAAAAGCACAGTGACATATGCCTATGGTCACGTGGAAAATTAGGGAGATGACCCAGAGCTAGGTCCTGGTGTTCAGGTTCCAGTTCTCTGCTCTGTCTAACATTTCCGGTGGAGATAAAAAAAAAAAAAAAAAAAACTAGAGATGTTACTAGTTTAGACTTTTTTCCCAGGGCTCTGGAGTGCCATGAAGTACCCCAAGCAAACTGCTGTCCCGAAATAACCAAACCAAAACGTGCTCACCTGCGATGCCAAACTCAGTTTCTCATCAGTGCTGTCTTCTCTGGAAGAAAGTTACCCAGGGCCATCACTAGCTTAACCTGGATCCTGAGTGATTAGTTCAGAAAACAGACAGTAATTTGCAACAGCATGGATGAACCTGGAGGGTATTATGCTAGTGAAATAAGTCAGACAGAGAGGGATGGATACTGTATGTTATCACTTATCAGTGGAATATAAAACAATAAAACGAATGAATGTAACAAAACAGAAACAGACTCACAGGTATAGAGAATAAACTCGTGGTTACCAGTGGGGAGATGGAAGGAGGAGTGGGAAAAAGAGGTAGGGAATTAAGAAGTACAAAGTACTATGTGTAAAATAAATAAGCTATAAGGATATATTATACAGCACAGGGAATATAGCTAATCTTTATAATGACTTTAACAGAGTATAAGCTATATACATTTTGAATCACTATGTGTACATCTGAAAGCTAGTTTTAAAAATAATAAAATAATATTAAAAATAATAAAAATTTTAAAAATAACACAATAATTTTAAAAGACAAGATATATATTCTTAAAAGAAAAAAATAAAACAGGCAGTGGTGACTTGGGAAGAATGCTGTCGGTAGCGTGGAAAATAAGAACACATTTTAGAGTTGGGAGCAGCTGGGAGTCATGCAAAGAGCCTGAGGTTAGATTGTATTCCCAACCCTGTTACTAATTTACTGTGTGACCTTGAATGAGTCACCTGGTCTCTCCAGGTCTTGGCTCACACTCTGTAAAATGAGGGAACCAGAATATGTTGTCTCTAAGGCCCTTTCCCAGTTCTCAAATTCTATGGGTTAGTGTCTGTAGAGTTCATTTAGAAAGACAAAGGGACGCAGAAGTTAATGAAGAAGACAGACTTTTTCCAATAAAGTGGTGAGTAGTAGGTTTATTTCCTAGGCACTTAGCAATCAGCAGCAAAATTAGTAAAAAAATAATATGAAAAAGAAACTTACTAGGTTCAAGATAGAATGAATCCACTTACAAGTAATATCCTAACTAGCATCCCCGCTGTGACCTACAGCTTCCCTAGAAATCCTCTGCTTCAGGAATCCCTAGCCCCTCCTCTACTGGAAACGTTCTTACACCCATCTTGAGTGGTGGGATGGGAAAAGGGACAGAGACTTGGGGCCCTCCATCTCTAGGGCCCAGCCCCAAATCCAGCCAACTGTAGACGTGCAATAAAAAGTATAGGTTGGAGAAATAAAAATGGAACTTCCATTCCATTCATTAATGATGAAATTCAATACAGCCCTACCCGAATACCTGAATACAAAATAGACCTCTTAGCCAATGCACTGGTATTTCATGGTTCTGCACCTTTAAAATGAAAGGAGGAACTTGAAAATGTTCCCTTTTGAGGGTAGGATTTAGATTTCCAAGTGCTTTTGGATTCATTATTAACTAACAATCAAATAATCCCTGGTACTTTTGTAGAGTTTTACAGTTTATATAAGACTGTCATATCCATTATCTAATGTTCTGTGAGACAGCAAGCTATTATGCCCATTTCACAGATGAGGAAACTAAGGCTCAAAGAGGCCAAATGACTTGCCCAAAGTCTCACAGCCAGTCAAGGCTGAGCCAACGCTGTGATCCAGGTGGTCAGCCCTCGACACCACAGTCAAGTGCACCTGTGCCCCCTTCACTGACTCCTCTCTAACCTACTCTATTGCTGCCAACGAAAGCAAACCAGGGAGGTCTGCAAATCTGTGGGTCTACTTCCATCTTGCTTTTCTTTCTCTCTTTTTTTCTCCTCTTATTCTTTCTTCCACCTTCAAGGAGAATGTATCTTGCTGAAGCCCTGAGAATGATTTAGGTAGAAAAAAAGAATTGAAGATGAGGGGAGGAGAGAGGGAAGAAAAAGGAGGAAAAGAAAGGGAGGAAGGAAGGAGGTAGTCTTTGCCACTCTGCACAGTGCTTCCACAACGGATTTATTCAATTCTCTTAAGAAGCTTTGGAGACAAGCCTGGGGATCCCCATTTTTACAGATGAATGAACTGAAACTTACATCAATCTCTTGCCCAAGTCACACTGCTAGTAAAAGATACAGCAACAAATCTCATGGTCTTCTTGAGATTCCATTCTACAGAGAATGACAACTGGATGAAAAGAGAAAGAATAAAAACTCAAGGGTACATGCAGATCATTCTCCCCTCCCAAACTGTGAGGTTGAACCCGTTCTATCAGATAACAGCAATAACAGGCCAATAATTTCAATTTATAGAGGTACAATAGAAACAGCCAGCAGTGTGCCTCTCTGCTTTTGAAAGATGTGGTTCTATTAAAAGTATTTAATGCCACATGATATAGTAACGACCCATTTTGCAAATTCTGTTATCATGTTCCATCTTCATGTCTGCCATTTTAAAGAGCTTTCTCTGTGAGTTATACTACTTCTAATTAGCATCCTTTTAGAGTTTTACAGCTTCTGATCGCTTACAGAAAGCCAAAAGAAAAAGGAAAGAAAGCTACAAGATGTAATTTGGTGAAGGAAAGCAAATTCAGTCCTTCTACAATATACAGAACTGATTCGTTCGGGTGACTTGGCTTGCAAAGGCATTCATCGCAAAGGAAGGAACATTTGCTGAGAGTCTGGTACTTGGCGTGGAGAAGGGGCTGACAGAGAGATGAATAGCACGCTTCTCGACTTCAAGGAGTTCGACATCTGCTGGGGGAGATGAACCTGACCGTCGCTAACTCAAGTGTGAGCCTCACCCAGTGAGTTCTGTGATGTTCCTCTCCCAGCTTCTTCTACTGAAGTCCAAAATTCTACCTAGTTGGCAGCTACCTTTCTGTGTGTGTCAAATAGAAAAGGTCTCCCTCTATATCTCTTGATAGCAAACTCCACCACAATGATACTGTTGTTTCTAACAACAGCAACTAGCATTTGTATAGGCCTCAAAGTCTACAAAGCGCTTTTCTACTCGGGGTGCCCTAAAACCACAGATTCAGAGATGTTTAAGTCAGGTAATACTTTTCATTTGAAAGGATTTATGTTCCATTTTATACAACTAGCAAATCTGAGAGATTACCTTTGCCAAATATTGTAAAGAGAACCCCCTCGTGGGCCATTTCTAGCTATGCCAAAATGCACGCTGACACCCTTCAAGTATTAAAAAGAGCAAGCAAAACATTTTCAACTATTTTAACTATCTGAACCAAACCAGTGGGGAACGCACATGACTCTGCAGAAACAAAGAAGCATTATTCAGCAAAAAAAAAAAAAGACATGCACTCTGCATTAGGCTATAATTTTTTTCCTAGAGCATATTTTTAGAACATTGAACTGCAAGAATGCTGAATTCTTTCTGAAACAAATTGATTATCAAGAATTACTGAAACTGTGTTAAAAAATAGCAACTAATCTAAATTCCTTGTCTGACAGGCATTAAGGAAAATTATGTACTCATAGCCATAAGCGGGATGTGCTATATGATTCTCATACATATTGAACACTGTTAATCACATCAAAACTATACTTTCGCCTGGCTGAGTTCTTACTTGGTACATCAGATATTTTTATTTCAATCCTTAATGCATGGATTCAGGAAACATTGAGTAGTTAAGGCTTAAATGCTTAGAGGGGCCAGCACGTGTGAACTACTATCCGTAGTCCTTGAACGTGGGCAGGACCCGTGACTTGCTTCTCAGTATCAGGATATGGCAAAGGTGATGAGATGTCACGTCTGAGATTATATTACAGAAGACGGTAACACCTTCTTGTTAGTATATTTTCCCTTGCTGCTTGGATGAAGCCAGTGGACATGTTGGGAAGGCTCACGTGGCAAGGAATTGAGAAGCAACCTCAGCCAACAAACAGGCGGGAACAGAAGGTGGCCTCTGGCCAGCAACAGCCAACCAACCAAGACCCTCAGTCCTATAGGCTTCAAGGACCCGAGTTCTGCCAATAATCGTACGAACTTGGAAAGGGTTCCTTCCCTATTTGAACCTTGAGATGAGACTCGGGCACTCGTGGACACTTGATTTAGCTCTCAGATGAAATTCAGGAAATCTGTGCCGAGATTCATGAAACCACAGGAACTCTGAGATAGTAAATGTGTGTTGTTTTACACCAAATAGGTTTGTGGTATTTTTGGTTGTGCAACAGATAAATAACACACGGGGCTTGACCTCTAAAATCCCCAGACTCACATCTCAAAATTTGGAATCTGGATGGATCTGAAGCTCACTTCTTCTCCCTTCTTGTTCAAAATCCTAATGAAAGGCTGTATTTGGCCCAGCTTGCATCAGGTTTCTACCCTACTAGTTACCAGGGGGATTGGAACCAGCAAAAAGATAACAGTCTCATTCTTACAGTATAGCAGAATTAGATACAGTATTTTCCAGAATAAGAGCAAGTGTGGATGGGCAGAACAATGGCTGTCCCACTGCAAAGAGTGAATAATATAAGCATGTTATTTTCTCATAATCTAGGATAGATGTAGATGAGTTAATAGTTTATGAAATGCAATAGTTTATGGGCTGCAGTTTAGGTCAAAACAGACTGTTCACACAGACAGTCGGGAAAGAATGTCTCGGGAAAGTAACACCAAGATAGAACCTGAAAACTGATAGAAGAAATCCAGGTAAACAAGCAGCAAGTAAGAATGTCTCAGGGCTAGACAACTGGCGCTAGTGGTAAAGAATCGGCCTGCCAATACAGACGTGGGTTGGATCCCTGGGTCGGGGAAGATCCCCTGGAGGAGGAAATGGCAACTCTCTCCAGCATTCTTGCCTGGAGAATCCCCATGGACAGAGAACCTGATGGGCTACCAGTCCATAGGGTTGCAAAGAGTCAGACACAACTGAAGCACCTATGCATGCAAGAATGTCTCAGACATGGGGAATATCATGTCGAGAAGCCCAAGATTCAGAGAAAGAAGGGAGTATTTGGTTGACTCCAAATATTTTTTAAGTGCAGTCCAATCATAGCACAGAGGGTGTGGGGAAGTGCCAAGAGGGACGCTTGGAAAAATTTTGTCATATTGGTCAGGGGTTCTTACTGAAAAATCAGAGATTCGAGTCCATTCATTATCTCATGGGGTTAAGACAACATGCTTTTGAAAGGTTGTTGTTGAATCACGCGAATACACCGGATTCTTGGCCCCCGGAAGAAGAAGAATTCAATCCGGGGCCAGAGACGAGGCTTGATCGCTCAGAGCTTTTGTGTAGTAAAGTTTTATTAAAGTATAAAGGAGATAGAGAAAGCTTCTGACATAGGCATCAGAAGGGGCAGAAAGAGTACCCGCTTGCTAGTGTTAATAATGAGGTTATATAATCCAAAGAATGTCTGGAGGTTGTAAAGACCTCCTCCGACCTACTCCCATAATTTACATTTTAAGATAACACTGTCCTCAGGCAAGATACATCCTTGTAAAGACCAGGTATACTCCCATAATTAACTTTTTAAAATAACAGAAGGTTGAATCCAAAGACTGTCCTTAGGCAGGATACATTATTGGTATATAATCCTAAGGAATGTGGAGAAAGAAAAAAAGTTTGTCCTTTTTTTCCTCCTTGAGAATTCCAGACCCTCTCTCTTTGGGGACCCCTAGACTCCCTATCAACCTGCCTAGGAAATGACTCTCTCACTTTCAGAAAACCACATAGCCACAACTAATACTGAGCGCCCCCAGAATGCCATAATAGCCAATACCCACAACTTGGTACCAATCACCCCAGGCTGGATACCAGAAGCTGCCCCAGAGGAATAGATTCTCCTCTGTTGTGCCTGTAGACACCATCTCCTGGGTTTGTGATCGAGACTGATGCCTCATGTAACACTTCCACATCCAGTTCTCATGGGGGGATGTGATTGAAAAGCCCAGGTCACGTGCCTGCATCATAGCTGCTGTTCATGTTGGTTTTCATTCATTCATGGGAATGTGGGTCTCATGTGTGAGAACCGTCAAAGTGTAGACAAGTTTCCCAAAAGAAATTAGACATACAATGGAACACTACTCACTCACAAAAAAGAAGAAAGCTTCGCCATTTGCAGCGACATGGATGGACTTGGGGGGCATCATGCTTAGTAAATACATCAGATGGAGAAAGACAAATACTCTTCGAGATCACTTACATGTGCCAATCTAAAAAGTACAACAAATAGTGAATATAACCAAAAAGGAAACTCACAGATATAGAGAACAAACTGGTTGTTACCAGCAGGGTTGGGGAGAGGTAAAATAAGGATGTGGGTGTTGGAGGCAGAAATTATTGGGTAGGCTCAAGTATAAATTGTACAACATCAAGAATATAGCCAATATTTTGTAATAACTGTAAAGTGGAAAGTAACCTTTAAAAAATAAATAAATTCTGCCAACAACAGTGTGGAATAAAGCAAAACAAGTCTGGAGTGACTACATCCCCAGTTGAGCTTTCAGATGAGACACTGGCCCTGACGGGCACACAGTTGCAGTTTTGTGAGACACCTCGGAAGCAGAGGACCCATGCAAGCAATGCCCGTATTTCTGACCTACAATAACTATTAAATAATACTTGTGTGTTCTAAGCCACGGCATTGTGGTAATATATTACACAGCAATGGATAACTAAGGCAGCGACTTTAGATGTGTCTTAGTACCACTGATCTGTGGTTTTTTTCCCTACAATGGAGGGTAATACCTGAACCACCTCTCAATTCGGTAGAAGGATTTATTAAAACAACACGTGCAGGGCCAGCTTTCTGCAAGTCTGCTGGTGGGTGGTTCCCTGAGGGTAGCCACCATTGCTTCCCCAGCCACCACATCAACCATGCGTAAAGGAAAATAGCCATCAATACATTTTTGCAAGCTGTGCATGTTGGCCACTTAGTGAAAGAATCAACGGGGCTTCCCAGGTGGCTCGGTAGTAAAGAATCCGTCTGCCAGTGCAGGAGACACAGGAGACGTGGGTTCAATCCCTGGGTTGGGAAGATCCCCTGGAGAAGGAAATGGTAACCCACTCCAGTATTCTTGCCTGGAAAAACCCCATGGACAGAGGAGCCTGGTGGGCTGCAGTCCATGGGGTCGCAAAGAGCCAGACATGACTTAGTGACTGAACACATACACATGAGAGAATCAATATGGCTCCATGAGCTGCTCCCAGAAATTTATCACCAGAGTAAAAAAATACAAAAAAACCCCCCAAACACCCCTCTAGATGCCTTAAACCCCTCACTTCCCCAGGTTGGCCCAGACTGTGCATGCTTCTCAATAATACTGCTCCAAAGAAATCCCTGGGTCCAGTACTGTGGTTGGATTTGTGATACATATTAATTAGTTTATCTCATATTGAGGGGAGAAGTGCAATGTTACACTAGCTTTTCAAGGCAGTGTTTTCCCAAGCTACTGTGAAAAAAAAAAAAACAACTTTGCATTTTCTTTATCACTCTTCCATCATACTTAACCCCCAAAGCAGATTATAACCTTTGGATATTAGTCACTGTCCGGTTGTAATACTTAAAATTAACAGGGTAAACATATATTCTATACTGCTTTGCCAGAAAAGCTTGGCTGACCCGACCGTTTTTAACGCTGTAGGACAGAATTTGCTCTACGTGTGCTTTCTTTTTTTATTGTTGTTGCGTCTTCCCTGGAGGAGTATTAACTCAAAGTCATCACGAGAGACCCACTGCTGCCTGCTGCTTTCTGTACTATCAGTTTGCATCTCTCCTCCTTTATAACTTCTCCAGCTATTTGATGAAGCATACACATTCTCTCTCTCCCTCTCTTTCTCACCACACACACGCACAGGATGCCAGCCACCTCTAAAATGGCAACAAATAAACACATTTTCATTTTTACTGATTACACTGCTTCCACCTTTTCCATCCTACTCAAGCCAGTTGCAAGACTTGTTCTTGTAACATAAACACTGCTATGAAACTCAGTTAGTGAGTGATCTTTGAAAGGACTTCAGGAAACCGGAATGGGCTGGAAGCAAACAGAGAGGCACCTTCTGGACTTGTATATTCAATGGTTTCTAAAAATGTAATGGATTGCAATGATGTTTTAACAGGGAGTTGACAGTTAAACTTTAATAGTTTAGAATACGACAGATAAGAAATGAAAGAACATTTGTTCTTTGTTCAAAAGTAAGCGCAGTGATTATTTTGAGTGGGTAAACTCTGAAAATAACAATAATTTTTAAAATACTAGCCATTTAGAAGGGAGAGAGATAAGTCAGACACTGCTTCTTTTGTAACTCTGAAAAGGGAGAAATAATTATTACTTGAAAGTTCTGCACGTATGTTCATTGATGTAACAGAGCACATTGCATTTTATTAGCTAAAGCCTTTCTGATCAGATATTTTACTGTTACCAGTAAATTAATGACTTCTAAGAACTTGAAATATTCACCAGCTAAGTTTACATTTTCCAAGATTAAAAATCTTGGGACCATTGCTTCTTCATCTGTTTAATGGGGATAAAGAGATGTACTTGCAGCATTTCTGTGAATTTTAGGTTGAACTAATGTACGTGAAAGCGGCTGGCATAGAATAGAGGTTCGAGAAATGCTGGTAATGATGCTAAAGATGGTGGTGATGGTAAATGATGAAAAAACTTCAGCAGAAATTTGTGTATCCTGATTATTCCTTTGAAAGGTTTCTTAACTCAGTGAAACATCTTGGGACATTTTTGTAAATGGGTTATTCAGGTAATCACCCTGGCAATTAGGCATGCATGTGTTTTATAAGATACCTTTTCATAAACGACTGGAAGCCCCTCCCTTTTTATTTGTTTAGAGGACTCGATTGCAAGGCAACCAGCCTCCTTGAATAGGATTTGGTTTTAGGCAGTCTCCAACAGGCCAGGTCAGCTTCTGGCCAATTTGTTGGAACAAATAAAAAGTCTTAGCAAGGATGTTGATCAGAAAGACAAGGTATGAAAACTTCTGTCTTCTTTGCAGGCAAGTGATTTCTCTCGTACACATGCCTGAGGTGACAGCGCAATGGTTTGTCTAAAGGTAGCAGATGACGAGCTTAATCTGGTGTGTGTGGAGGAGGGGGCGGGTTCAAGGTCTCTGATCATAGCTCAGCTCTGTGGCACGTTACCTCTTAATGACCATGGCTTCCCTGTCATTGGAGAGTATTTGTCAGCATTTAGAGCAATTAACATTATGGATAGTTGAAACTAAGGAAGAATGAATGACTTCAACAACCTTCACATTTTCAGTAATTTTATGGAAATGTCTATTTTATGGGAAGATCTTCCCAGCAGAACTAAATTACTACATTAATATAGTAATCCTTGGAATAAGGTAACATGTACTTGAATGTATATGGGGAGATGAATTCAATAATACTTTAAAATTTTACCTTGGGAGCTGCAACCAAGAATGTTGACACCAGGTAACTATCAATAAAATATCTAGGAGCCATTTTATTTATAATTATCTGGGGACCTGGCTAGTAGTACCTTGCTCTCCACACTGTCAGTTGTCATAAACACACACTAATCAACCCTCATTTAAGAATTCAATGCCATTCAAGCTATGACTAGGCAGATTGTAAAAAAAAAAAATAGAGCAAAGTTGAGGTTCATGGGCTCTGGAGCCTGGAACAGAGGTGAGGTTGGATACGTGGCCTCAGCACTGAGATTAGACAATCCATATCACAGAAAGACAGGACAAAGGAGTAGGGCAGCTTAGGGATGCCTGTGAAGGCAAGGAACGCTGAGAGGCTTTTCCGAGGCATCTCTTTTGTTTATCGCCAGGTGGAGTCTCCAGCATTCTCTCTGCTCTTTTAAAATTCTACGTACCAAGATTCCCCCTAGCTGGAGAGCTAGCAAAACTTTGGTTCAAATGGGTTTTGAGCGTGATTAAGTGTCTGAGAATGGATGCATCAGAGCTTGAATAACATCTGAATGCTTCTCAGGAGAAAGCTCTTAGGGGTGTCTGTCTCTCGACTGGGGAATTGTGCCAAAGGCGACCTATCAGTACGTACCTTGATTATCTAACTGTCACCTGAAAGCAAAAGCAGCAGCAAGAAAAATACGAAATGGAAAAACACGAAATGAGTTTGTTGCCGCTGTTGTTTTATTTTGACTGGGGAAAGGGATGAAAACTCAAGGCAAGCGACAAAGGCTTTGGGAAAATCAGTACCTGGAATTCACCATGGTGTGAACTGGTCTGGGCCAGTAAGGATCAGAAAGCAGTCCTTCGTGCGGTCATTAAGAACAGTATTTAATCAAGTTAGTCTTTGCCAGTGCACTTCATAAGGGGTCCTTCTCCTCGTCTGGCTGGAAAATCTTTGCTTCTGCACACAGGCTGTGGATTACTGCATAAAAATGTTTTCTTGCATCCATCACAGTGTTTGCAAGACAGTCTGAGGTGGGGGAACTGACGCTGTTTATATATAATCTAGCTGAGGACAAGACAGTGAAAGGGCCACAGACTTTTTTTCCCCTCTAAAGAGAACATTTTGCTTTTCTTTGCAGTTCTACTTGGAAAGAAAACAAATTTCTGTTAACAGCACTGTGCAGCAACGTTGCTTTGCTGGATAAGTGCACCTGGCCGAGTGAGTCTCTCCCTGCCTTTGGGATCTACCAGATATTCATCACATTCTGGCCAAGCGAGCTGGGGCACAGGACATCAGCTTTTCAAGGGCAGCTGCTCTGTCCAGTTCAAGGTCTGGCACTGAGTGTTCTGAATGACGTCCCTGAGGACCCCGATAGAAGCTTGTGTGCGTGCATGCTAAGTCACTTCAGTCGTGTCCGACTCTTTGCAACCCTGTGGACTGTAGCCTGACAGGCTCCTCTGTCCATGGAATTCTCCAGGCAAGAATAGTGGAGTGGGTTGCCACGTCCTCCTCCAGGGAATCTTCCTTACCCAGGGATAGAATCCATGTCTCTTTAAGTCTCCTGCATTGGCAGGCGGGTTCTTTACCACTAGCGCCACCTGGGAAGCCCAACAGAAGCCTACCAAAGCTAAATTAGTTTATTTCATAGGGAATTCCTTTTAAACACACAGTAACAGGTAAGCCTTGTGGGTACATTTGTGGCCCAGAAAACAATCCACCCTCATTCATTAGGGAGAGTACATGTGAACGCATCTTCCTTGTAACTGAGGCTTGGGTGTAAAGACTTCCTGAAGAGGCTCACACTTGTTAGTCGGTCAGTCGTGTCTGACTCTTTGTGACTCCATGGTCTGTAGCCTGCCAGGCTCCTCTCTATCCATGGGATTCTCCAGGCAAAAATACTGGAGTGGGTTGCTATTTCCTTCTCCAGGGGATCTTCCTGACCCGGGGATTGAACCCAGGTCTCCCGCATTGCAGGCAGGTTCTTTACCATCTGAGCCACCAGGGAAGATAATTGCCTGAATCTGCCCATCATCTGTCTTACATTAAACAGGCAGAGGATGCTATCGCTCTGTTTGATGGACTTCAGGTCTGGTGATGAAACACTGTAGGCCTGATGTCCTACTGAGGCTGCCCTGAAGATGGATTTATTCTCTGATAGTTGTGACTATACGACTGGTGGGCACTGAAGAAATGTGAGTAGTTGTCATTAACTGCTGGATCCTTATGATCTCAAAGGGACCTCAATGTTCATTTGGACTCTTAGCCACATCACTGCTTAACAGGACTTCAGCTTATGTTGAATACCCCCAAGTGATGGGGAACTTCCTGCCTCCCAAGGCACCTCATTTGGTATCTTGTTGTTGAGTTGCTAAGTCATGCCAGACTCTGCCGCCGCATGCCAGGCTTCCCTGTCCTTCACTTTATCCTGGAGTTTGCTCAGACACTTGGTATCTCAGTCGGTTAGTCAGTTCAGTTGCTCAGTCGTATCTGACTCTGCGACCCCATGGACTGCAGCATGCCAGGCTTCCCTGTCCATCACCAACTCCTGGAGCTTGTTCAAACTCATGTTCATCAAGTCGGTGATGCCATCCAACCATCTCATCCTCTGGTATCTTGTATCTGGTATCTTGGTATCTGGGTTGCTCTAATTCAGGCAAACTGTTTTTCAAAGGGCCAGATACAGAATTATTTAGGTTTAGTGGGCTATACAGTCCCTGCAGCACTCAACTCTGTTCTTGTATCATGAAAGCACCATAGACAGTACATGAATGAACGGGCAGGGTATGCTCCAATAAAACTGTTTACAAAAGCAGTCAGAGGGCCAGATATGGCTGTCTGTGAGCCCTAGTTCATCGATCTAAGTGTTAGTCTTCCTTGTCCTGAAGAAAAACTGTCTCCCTGGTGGTTCAGTTCAACGTTTGGGGGCCACACACAAAATCTAACGCAACCTTTCCTATGATAAGAAAGACCTTCAGCTGTTTGAAGTTTTTCTGGTGGCTCAGACGGTAAGGATTCTACCTGCAGCACAGATTCGATCCCAGGGTCAGGAAGATTCCCTGGAGAAGGGAATGGCAACCCATTCCAGTAGTCTTGCCTGGAGAATTCCATGGACAGAGGAGCCTGGCAAGCTATAGTCCACGGGGTTGAAAAGAGTCGGACACAGCTGAGCGACTTTCACTCACTTCAGCTGTTTGAAGGTGGTAATACCCTCTTTCCAAGTTATCTGTTTTCTTTTCTCCCACGGTCCTCTGTTCTGTTGTCCCAATTCCAAGTCTCTCACCTCTTCTTAGTGTGGCTGGTGGAATTCTTTTGATAATCAAATTAAAATGGGTGTTGGAAAGGAAAGAGTCAGACCTAAAGCTTCCTTTTCTAGGCAGGAGAGTGTTTCATTTCACCTGCCCTTCAAGAGCCTGCCCCTTACCCCCTGGCCCCCCATACAGGCCCTATCTTTAACCCTGGCTGTCTTGTTAGCAGCAACACTGCTCATTTCAGATGCTACAATTATCAGGACCAGACCAGCCAGCCTGGAAGAAGCCCCAGGTTCAAGTCGTGGGCTCTGCAAGGTACTGGCTTTGAGGCTGAGGGATCATCCCACCAAGGAAACCTTCCTCAATGCCCTGAATCCAGGGAAGAGCCCCTCTTTTGTGCAACCAGACGGCCTGTAGTCACTACAGCTCTGAGCCCTGGTCTTGCCATCGCTCCCCACCACTGACTGATCTCTTTCCCCACCAGAGCCAACAGAGTGCTGGGCACATAGTAAATGTTCAATAAACATATTATAATATTAAACATAATATTACAGTATTGAATGAATGAATGTACCAATGAATGAATGAGCTGTAGAAAAATTCTGAGAATGGGTGAGGGGGCCATGTCTCCTCTGCATATCATGTGCCACTACACATTGCTAAGGTTGCTCTTGCATTAAGGGACTGGTGTGATGAATTCTGTCCTGGAAGGGGCCTGCAGAGCGCTGAGGTTGTCAAGGATCATGACCCGTGGCCCCTGTGATGGGAGGTGCCACTGTCGTGTGTGGCCTGGAGGTTGCCTAGAGGCTGGGTCCTCTCTCTGGCTCCCCGCCCCACTGTCCTCCCTCCCCACTCCCCACCCCAAGGCCCCGGCTCAGCAGAGGGTCCTGCCTGCATCTTTAGAGAAGGGACCAGCATTCACAGATGCTGTGGCTTCCCCAGCTCCTGTTCAGCCTCTGGCTTTCCCGTCTTGGGTCTCAACCCCTTCCCACATGAGCTGCTTGTTCACAGCTCTGTGAATTCTCCCACTCATTCCTCCTGATCAGCCCATTGCTGCTCCTGCCCTCTCTACCCTCCATTACCTACTCAAGCCTAGAGACTCAACTCAAATACCACCTCCTCTGTGCAACCAGCTACAGTCCTGCAGACAGAGGTCTGCACTTTTACCACTTTTGTCTTTTCTTCCAACAATAGTATTTGGAAATCCCCATAAGATGGGGTTTATTAATTCAAAATAAAATTGCGGGTCTAATGATGATAGTGATCAGTCAGTTCAGTTCAGTTGCTCAGTCGTGTCTGACTCTTTGCAACCCTGTGGACTGCAGCACGCCAGGCCTCCCCATCCATCACCAACTCCCGGAGTTCACTCAAACTCAAGTCCATTGAGTCAGTAATACCATCCAGCCATATCATCCTCTGTCGTCCCCTTCTCCTCCCGCCTTCCATCTTTCCCAGCATCAGGGTCTTTTCCAAGGAGTCAGTTCTTTGCATCAGGTGGTCAAAGTATTGGAATTTCAGCTTCAACATCAGTCCTTCCAATGAATATTCAGGACTGATTTCCTTTAGGATGGACTGGTTGGATCTCCTTGCAATCCAAGGGACCGCCAAGAGTATTCTCCAACACCACAGCTCAAAAGCATCAACTCTTCGGTGCTCAGCTTTCTTTATAGTCCAACTCTCACATCCATACATGACTACTGGAAAAATCATGGCTTTGACTAGATGGACCTTTGTTGGCAAAGTAATATCTCTGCCTTTTAGTATGCTGTCTAGGTTGCTCATAACTTTTCTTCCAAGGAGCAAGCATCTTTTAATTTCATGTCTGCAGTCACCATCTGCAGTGATTTTGGAGCCCCCCAAAGTAAAGTTTGTCACTGTTTCCACTGTCTCTCCATCTATTTGCCATGAAGTGATGGGACCAGATGCCATGATCTTAGTTTTCTGTATGCTGAACCTCAACCAATTTTTTCACTCTTCTCTTTCACTTTCATCAAGAGGCTCTTTAGTTCTTCGCTTTTTGCCATGAGGGTGGTGTCATCTGCATATCTGAGGTTATTGATATTTCTCCCGGCAATCTTGATTCCAGCTTGTGCTTCCTCCAGGCCAGCGTGTCTCATGACGTACCCTGCATATAAGTTAAATAAACAGGGTGGCAATATACAGCCTTGATGTACACCTTTCCTGATTTGGAACCAGTCTGTTGTTCCATGTCCTATTCTAACTGTTGCTTTCTGACCTGCATACAGATTTCTCAAGAGGCAGATCAGGTGATCTTGTATTCCCATCTCTTGAACAATTGTCCAGAGTTTATTGTGGTCCACACAGTCAAAGGCCTTGGTATAGTCAATAAAGCAGAAGTAGATGTTTTTCTGGAACTCTCTTGCTTTTTTGATGATCCAGCAGATGTTGGAAATTTGGTCTCTTGTTTCTGCCTTTTCTAAATCCAGCTTGAACATCTGGAAGTTCACGGTTCACGTACTGTTGAAGCCTGCTTGGAGAATTTTGAGCATTACCTTACTAGCGTGTGAGATGAGCGCAGTTATGCGGTAGTTTGAGCATTCTTTTCATTGCCTTTCTTTGGGATTGGAATGAAAACCAACCTTTTCTAGTCCTGTGGCCACTGCTGTTTTCCAAATGTGCTGGGCTATTGAGTGCAGCACTTTCACAGCATCATCTTTAGGATTTGAAATAGCTCAACTGGAATTCCATCACCTTCACTAGCTTTGTTCATGGTGATGCTTCCTAAGGCCGACTTGACTTCACATTCTAGGATGTCTGGCTCTAGATTGGTGATCACACCATCGTGATTATCTGGGTCATAAAAATCCTTTTTGTATAGTTGTTCTGTGTATTCTTGCCACCTCTTCTTAATATCTTCTGCTTCTGTTAGGTCCATACCATTTCTGTCCTTTATTGTGGCCATCTTTCATGAAACGTTCCCTTAGAAAGAATGAAGGGATGAAGCCAAAGCAAAAACAATACCCAGTTGTGGATGTGACTGGTGACAGAAGCAAGATTCGATGCTGTAAAGAGCACTATTGCATAGAAACCTGGAATGTCAGGTCCATGAATCAAAGCAAATGGAAAGTGGTCAAACAGAAGATGGCAAGAGGGAACGTCCACATTCTAGGAATCAGCAAACTGAAATGGACTGGAATGGGTGAATTTAACTCAGATGACCATTATATCTACTACTGTGGGCAGGAATCCCTTAGAAGAAAATGGAGTAGCCATCATGGTCAACAAAGGAGTCTGAATTGGATGCAATCTCAAAAACGATAGAATGATCTCTGTTTCCAAGGTAAACCATTCAATATCACAGTAATCCAAGTTTATGCCCTGACCAGTAATGCTGAAGAAGTTGAAGTTGAACGGTTCTGTGAAGACCTACAAGACCTTTTAGAACTAACGCCCAAAAAAGATATCCTTTTCATTATAGGGGACTGTAATGCAAAAGTAGGAAGTCAAGAAACACCTGGGGTAACAGGCAAATTTGGCCTTGGAATACGGAATGAAGCAGGGCAAAGGGTAATAGAGTTTTGCCAAGAGAACGCACTGGTCATAGCAAACACCCTCTTCCAACAACACAAGAGAAGACTCTACACATGGACATCACCAGATGGTCAACACCAAAATCAGATTGATTATATTCTTTGCAGCCAAAGATGGAGAAGCTCTATACAGTCAGCAAAAACAAGACCAAGAGCTGACTGTGGCTCAGACCATGAACTCCTTATTGCCAAATTCAGACTTAAATTGAAGAAAGTAGGGAAAACCACTAGACCATTCAGATATGACCTAAATCAAATCCCTCATGATTATACAGTGGAAGTGACAAATAGATTCAAGGGATTAGATCTGATAGACAGAGTGCCTGAAGAACTATGGACGGAGGTTTGTGACATTGTATGGGAGGCAGGGATCAAGACCATCCCCAAGGAAAAGAAATGCAAAAAAGGCAAAATCGTTGTCTGAAGAGTCCTTCAAATAGTTGCGAATAGAAGAGAAGTGAAAGGCCAAGAAGAAAAGGAAAGATATACCCATTTGAATGCAGGGTTCTAAAGGATAGCAAGGAGAGATAAGAAAGCCTTCCTCAGCGATCAATGCAAAGAAATAGAGGAAAACAATAGAATGGGAAAGTCTAGAGATCTCTTCAAGAAAATTAGAGATACTAAGGGAATATTTCATGCAAAGATGGGCACAATAAAGTACAGAAATGATAGCAACAGTTAGCTTTTATTGAGAGTTGACTCTTCCAGGAACAATCCTGGTGACTTCACACACACACATATACAAACACACACACACACACACACACATCTTATTTATAATCTTAAATGTCGAATAGGCATTTTCTATATTATTATTGTCTCCATTTTTCTTTAGCCTGGCAGATAATACAAGGAAATGGTTAGGAACATGGATTTGGGGGTCAGGGAGACCAGGTTGCAACTCCCAAGTCCAATCATTTGCCAGCCATGTGACCTTAGGGAATGTATATAACCTTTCAGAAAATCCTTCAGAGAAGGGTTGGGGCTTCCCCGGTGTCTCAGTGCTAAAGAATCTGTCTGCAATGCAGGAGCCACAGAAGATGTAGGTTCGATCCTTAGGTCCCCTTGAAGATCCCCTGGATAAGCGCATGGCAACCCACTCCAGTATTCTTGCCTGGAGAATCCCATGGACAGAGGAGCCTGGCGGGCTACAGTCCATAGAGTGGCAGAGTCAGAAATGACTGAAGTGACCTGGCACACATGCATGCAGAGAAGGGTTAATGAGGTTAAAAGGAGCTCTTGCAGATAAAACCCTTAGTATTAATACGTGGCATGAGTTACGTCCTCTAAAGATGTCCCGAGGAAGACCCAGAGGACAGAGGGCTTATCTAATTCATCTTTGCATCCTTGGTGCCCAGCATTCTGCCTGACCTCCAGGGGACACTCCTGAGAAATATGGGGGGGGGGTAGTTCCTGTGCAGATGGACGTCCTGGAAAGATGTGGCCCTGAGGACTCACGAGCTTCCTCAACCTCAGCGTGTTCGTATATTCCCCACCTTTATTGAGAAAAGCGTGAGGAATAGCAATATGATGCAGAGGAAGTCCTGCCTGTTGTCTTCTTGCTCCCCTCCGCCCCCACCATATTCACACTGTAAAGGATGAACATGCTGGCTTTGACTTTGACACAAGCCAATTATTTTTCAGATCTTTGTGAACAGTGAATGAGATGTTCATCCTGTCAAATCACATTTCCCCACAGGCTGCCTTGTTTCTTGGAACAGGGGGGCCCCGGTACAGGCTGTGCATGGAACGTAAGCTCTGAGCCTGTACTTATTGTCAGCACTGGGCTCCCTGACCAAATCAGATGTCCAATTAGAGCTGCATATTGGAAAGTCTAGGCTGAAGAAAGAGCCAGCTGCCAATATGGCGCCAGGAAGCAGTCCTTCTGGAGTTTCTGTGGACCAGCTGCCAGGCTGCCACCACCCATAAAAACTGATTGGAAATTCAGGAATGTTGCTTTCGACTGCACTGGAAGATGCTGGATCTCAACTGTGGAGCATGGGCTGCGATGCCAAGTGGTTTTCTCAGAAAAGTGCTGCCTTTGAACCTCTGTTCCATTTTTTATGTTTTTTGTTTGTTTGTTTTTGTTTTTACAGCTGCTCTGGGTCTTCCCTGTGCATGTGAGGGCTTTCTCTCGTTGCAGTGAGCGGGGGCTACTCTTTGCAGCGGTGCAGGGGCTTCTCTTGTTGCAGAGCATAGGCTCTAGGCACTTGGGCTCAGCAGTCATGGTGCATAGGTTCTGTTGCTCCACGGCATGTAGAATCTTCCTGGACCAGGGGTCGAACTCGTGTCCCCTGTATTGGCAGGCAGATTCTCAATCACTAGCCCACCAGGGAAGTCCTTGGACCTCTGTCTCTTAAGATACAGGGTGGGTTTGCAGGGGTTTTCAACAAGAGTTACTGGCATCTCAGTAATACTCACGATGATGATGGCAATACTAATAACTAGGAAAAGTCTTGTCACAGGGCCAACAAAACCCACTCGGGCCATGGTATTCTCTAAAGCCCCACAGGGATGGGATCTGCCCTGGTGAGAACCCCTGCTAGGATGCTGGAGCTTTCTTGGCCGGGGAGATCCCTTCTCCTCTGTGGGTGAGCTGCCTCTTTCTCCTGGCAGGCACACCAGAGAGGACAGTAGGGTGAAAAGGGGGTGTGGGCTTGGTCCAGGCGGGGGAGGCAGCAGGAATAAGAGGTCCTCCGAGGAGGAAGGAGGTGAGGTTGCCTGCACCCAGCTGCTGAAGAGCGGCGGTGGGGATGTGGGTGCTCGGACATCAGGAGGCCCGGGCTCTGCTTGCTCCGAGGCACCCGGTGGACCTGGACAGGGTATCTGTTTCACCTGGGAAAGCGGTTCCTGCCTGTGATGAGGTCTTTCACAAACTCTTGTCCACTTTCCCTGGCTTTGGGATGAATTTTGGGGGTCTCCCAGATCAGGCTGTAGCTTTACAGTTCACATTTAAGGTGCACCTTAGGTGCTAACACTTAGCTACCAGGTCTGGGGAGGAACCCGGTTTTGTGGAAGGTGGGAAGTAATTTAGGACACATTGCGCATAATGCAGGCAATTGGAGGGGCCCCAAATCTCAAAATAGTAAGGTACCCCGAGTCAGATTAAAGGGCCCGCCCCCAATGTCGGCAACTGGGTACAGGGAGCGGGCAGGGTGGGGAGCTGCCAACACCGGGCTTGGTTTGAACAGCATGAAGCTGTTCCCGACATCTGACATCCCGGGTCATCTGTTGGGCGTTAAGGAAGGAGGAGCGGAAAGCAGCGAGCTGAGTGACCCGGGATTCCAAGGGGAAGAGACAGTCAGCGCAGCGCAGGAGCAAAAATCCAGGAATGAGGGAGAGAGAGACCAGAGGAAGGAGGAGGCTCCTCCTCCGCCCGCGTCCCCAGGTCCCCAAGTATGCCACGTGGGTGGGAGCGTGTCGCACACACCCACGCGCCCACTGCCACAGTCCTCGCGTGCCCGACCCGGCCCTTGCAGTAGCCGGGTCTCCACGGCCACGTCGCCGCCACCTGCTGCTGCAGCCCTAGCGAGGGGGAGGCGCATCTCCGCGGCGCCCCCCCTCCCCATCCGCTCCGGCTCGGTGCGGGCCTTCCCCCACCCCGTATCCTCCAGGCCCGTGCTGGAGGACGTCTTCCCCGGGGCCCCCTCCCCAGCGCAGAAGGGGAGGCGGAGGGAGGAGCTCGGGCCGCGGCCACCCGCCCTCCCCGCACTGCCCCCTCCTCGGAGCTCCCCTCCCCTCTCCTCCCCTTCGCTCTGTTGCCGCAGCCCCGCTAGTCGCGCGCGTCAGCGTGGGCTCCCCGGAGCGAGTCGCTAAGTAACGGGGGCTGGCTCCGCAGACCCCGGGCCGGGGAAACCCGCGCGCGTCGTCAGCAGCGGCGCCGCGGGGGCGGGGGCGGGGGCGGGGGCGGGGGGGGGGGGGCGCACGGGCCCTCCCCCATCCGGGCCTGCGGACCGGGGCTGGCACGCCGCCCGCCTCCCCGGCTCCCTTAAACCCGCGCGGCCCGTCGCCGCCGAGGTGCCCCTCCCCTGCAGGGACCTCGACGCCGCCAGCCCTTCCCTCCTTCCCAGCCGGTGCGCACAGCTCCGCGCGCGGCAGATTGGGCACCCCGCGGCCGCGATCGCCGTCGACGCCGGTAAGCCGCTCTCGGGGACCCGGGCCGGGGAGGGGAAGCGAGATGGAGGGGGTGGGGGGGAACGGCCGCCGGACCGGCCATGTGCTAAAGTTTCTGGGGCTCCGTGCCCCACCAGGCGGGCGCGCAGAGCCAGGCGCAGCTGCGCGGTGGGTGGGGCGGCGCGGTCCTGCCGGGCGCCCGCCGCCCCCGGACCCGCGGGGCGCAGCTCTGCGCGCACTCACGCTCTCTCTTCCTCTCTTTCCCTCCGCGCCGCCTCCCCGAGGTCCTCCTGCCGAGCCCCGCGCGGGGCATGAGGAGCCCCGGGGCGCCGCCCGGAGACAACCAGGCTGCGCGCACACCTCGCCAGCGGCGGACGGGGACATGAGCCGCGCGCGCGGGGTCCGGCGCCGGGCGGCCAGCCCCAGCAGGCGGCGGCCAGCGGATCGGCGGTGCCCGGGAGAATGAGGCGGGAGCCGGCGGCCGCCTCCTGGTTCTCCATCTCGTCTTTCTCCTTCTCCTCTTCGTCTTCCTCCGCCTTGGGCGCCCCGGGCCCCGGCCGGGCTGTGGCTCTGCTGCGTGCCCCGCGCGCCCCCCCGCCCGCCTCCGGATGCGCTGCTCGGTAAGCCAGGCCCTCCGCCACCGGAACAAAGCCCCTTTGCCACGGACCCCGGAGGCTGCCTCTGAGCCCCTGCCCGGCCCCCACTCACCCAGAGCCTGCCCGCGGCGCTTCCGATTGAACCACTGTATTCCCCTATTCCCCAAGCCCTGCCTGGAGGCCGAACGCTGCCGGGCTGCCTCCCTGGGCTATCAGGGAGGTGGATACCGGCTTGACACGCAGGCAAGAGACCTGTTTGGTCGAGATAATGACATAGGCAACCTGGGTTCAGTCTCCATCATTTGTGGGAAAGAGACGACTCATATATAGTGACCTGGAAAAGGGTGTCCAGGCTGTGCAGGGCAGGGAGCCTCCAAACCACCCGAGGAAGTGGGTTCCCCTTCTTCTCCGGCTCAGATGAGGAAACTGAGGCCCAGGGAGGTTGATGACTTAATCAAGGTCACAGGGCCGGGAAGTGCAAACCAGGGAGACCACAGATTGGCAACCAGGGAGCTCTTTCCCCCGCTCCCTGGAGAGCTGATCCCTTTGTAACAAACACACCTGTCCCAGTTCTCCTACTACCTGCTTTTATCTGGAGTTGCTGTGCCCATGTGAAAATAGTTGTGCTGACGAGTATCTGCTCGGATGACATAAATTGCTGGTGGTGTGTATGTTTTCATCCCTCCCTTCATCATGCAACTGCTCAGCCTTAATGTGAACTGTTAAGTGCTCGGCCACTTCTGTTCAGGTGGGAGGAAGAGATGTTCCCCTGGGGGCTCTCTCTCTTTTATTCTTTTTCTCCCAGACCACTTAAAGGAGAGAAAGGTGGGCATTGGCATCCTCCTGTGTGCTTCTTCTGTGCTGCGTGTGCCTAGCACATGCTTGGCTTCAGAACTGAGTCCTGAACCTTTCTAAAGGGTGAGGGCTCATCAAGGCTGGTTGGGTAAGTCTTGGAGATGGTTACTTAACTGGCTGATCCCAGATGGCCACCGTGTAGGAATCAGCCCTGTTGGAAATTTCATCTTGGCTCATGTTTGCCAACCCTCCTTGTCAGCAGAACGTCCCACAGCTCAATCCAGAAGGAAAGGAGAGGGGTTTTCATGTAGATTGGAAGCCTTTGCTTGCTCCCAGCTCTCTGGTTTTGCCGCTAACTGTCTGCTTAAGTGCACTTAGAGCGACCCTCAAGGGGGAAGCCACACAGAGTCGTTTGGTCCTCATCTGAATGGCTTGTTTAGTCGTTTGAGTCAGCAAGTGTTGGACATGGTTGTCTACAGGACTTGGATGGTACTGGTGTCAGGTCAGGGAAGGGCCATCGGTTTCCCTGATAGTAAAATGTCAAGAGTTACACTAGATGAACCCTCAGATCCCTTCCAATGAAATGATTCTTCTAGTGGGAGAAGGGTGGGTCACAGGCCGGAGCTGGGGTGTGTGAGCTAGTCAGACACATACGTTTGGACGGATAGCTCTACACTGAATAGGTTGTTGATCTCCAAGAGGAGGACGTGGTGCCCGAGGGAGCTGCAAAATTCAGGTTGCATCCACAGGAGGTGAAGCCCAGGCCGTGCTTTAGTGGATTATTTATTGGGCTAAAGTGTGATAGCTGTCAAACGTCCCAAGGTGCCAGATTGGGGTTATGGGGCAGGTTAGGCATTGCATTTGGAGAGATGACATTGATCTCTAAGAACTGATGAAATACAGCACATCGACTGGATGTCCAGCCGGCTTGAAAGCGGCCAGCTGGTGAGCCTGCCTGTTCTTTCCAGAAGGAATCCATCGTAGTTGCAAGGTAAAACCTTCTCCGACTAACCCAGTAATGCCAGGAAATAAAGTGATTTTTAGACGCTCTTCTCTGCACTGTTTGCTGATTGTATTAGCGAATGGTGACGCTTGCCTCAGCAGGTATTCAGGGGGTTTGTCACATGAAACGGGCCACAAGGCTGTTTAGACCTTGACTTAGTCTTTGCCTGTTGATTACAGCTAAATTCATCAACTTGACCTATGGGCTCTTAATGGAGTTGTCATAGGTCTTTTAAAGATCTGGATTAATGAACCTTTTAAAGCGTTACTGAATCTCCAATGAAGCAGGCATGTCCCACCTTTTTCCCCAGAAACTAAGCTCCCAGTGGGTTTTATGACTGTTTGTTGTTCACAGAACCAGAGCAAAGCTTTTATTTTTGACAAGCTCGCAGGGTCTGTGAATGGCAAGTAATGCGTCTTGTGTGGGCATATTAATCTCCCAACATTGTGTGTTTTAGTGCCTCATGTCTAATGGGTGAGGTTTTGAATAAAAATGAATGCAGAGAAACAATTTTCATGAAGTTACTTTTGAAAATGATAATGTAATTATGAGAGAACAGTTTTTGTGTCGTATATCATGCTGTTGCTACCCAAAGCCGAGTTTCACAGGAAAATGTTACCCTTGTTCCTCATCTATAGTTTTTAATTCATCAGTTCTCTCTTTATTTTTTTGCTCTTTTTTTTTTTTTAACCTTCCTGGTGGGAAAGTGTGCGATTGAGAACAAAATCTCCATTTTCGATTCTGCTTTGTCTTAAACCCACTTCTTTTCTGGAAGATCTCTAAACCGGACCTCTTCCACACCACACCTATAATGGCCTCATGTTCAAATATATTTCAGTGCCTCATGTTTCTGTTGAGACAGCAGGAGAGGTCTTATCACAAATGAATGACAAGATGTTTCCTCATCAGTGTCCCATTTCTAACTAGAACGTTTAGACCGGGAACTCTTGACTGGGGCTGACTAGCCCCTGCCTTGTGAGAACCCAGTTTGGACACTGCGGTACTTGTACAGGGTTAAGGATGTACACAGGTACTTACGGGGGTGGGGGGGTGGGTGGGGGGTGTAGAGAAAAGAAACATCTTCCAGAGGCCAGGAGACCTGGAGATTATTTTTGACTCTGTTTATTGGCTTTGTGACCTTGGACGAGTCACCCGCATTCTTGGGGTCTTCATTTACGTCTGTGCCATGAGTTTGTGTGTCTGTGTGTCTCTGTGTCCCTGGGTGTGTGTGTACATTAGTGCCAGGAGGTCCTCTTCAACTCTTAAGCCCGACGAGTCCTCGGAATCTAGATGCAGCTGGTTATTAATAGCTCCAGAATGCTCTGTGCTTTAAGGTTACATAACGTTTCCTATTAAACATCCGTATAAACAGTAAAGAACGGGCCATTATAAACAATCGTCTTGATAATCCTAAGGGGGAGCACTACCCTGAGTATGTGATGAAACAACTTTTCATCTCAAAAACAGCGATGCCAGTTTCCCCATCGGGGCGCCTTGCGGGGTGGAGTCTTGGCACGCATCTCAGAGGGCTGAGCCGGGACCCTCTCTAGGGTCCCTGTGCCAGGAGCCGCAGGAGCCCTTACGTAATTTGGGTCCATGGAGTAGGAGAAATGTCACGTCTAACTGTATAGCTTGAGGTCCAGGGGCCGTGGAGGTTTCTCCGTAGTCTTTTCAGGCTGTTCCTGGAAGGTAGGAAGATAAGTGTGTAATTACCGTTTGCAGTTGTTTTGAAAATGGAAAGTACTTTAATTAGAGCCTTGAATTCAGCTGAAGCTGAGAAATGGTGAGAAGTTCGTCGATTTGGCAGTGGTGTTTTTGCTGGGTTCCCTGGGCAGGCTGGCTTGTCACACTTAAGCAGTCTGAGGTCAGAGGTCAGCATTCCTAGCGAAGCTGCGATTGTTGTCAGATACAGAGGGTGGAAGAAAGGAACCACCAGTCTTTACACATTTAATCCTCCTGACTCTGCTGCAAAGTAGATCTTATGAACCCCTGTTCTAGATTCAGAGCCTGAACTCAGAGAGCTGCGGTGTGTCACTCAGGGTCACACAGTTACGGAATGGCAGAAAAAAGCACGATTTCAAGTGCTGGGGTTGAAAACACACCCCCGCCCTTGCCCCTCAGACTTCATTCCCATGGGTGCTGCAGTGTGTCTGGAAACCAAATTGTGTCTTTCTTGTCAAATTTCTAAATAGCGCCATGGCACAGAGAGAGCGTGTAGCTCTGACGTAGGTAACATGGGTGGTGGGGGGCAGCTATCTAGTTCTTAAAAGACTTCTGCATTCAAGAGGTTGAGTTTCTTTGAACTCTGTGTCGAATGTATTAGATTCGAAAGATAATTAGAAATAAGTCAAGTATTACCCTATAAAGGTTAGAGTTGGTGGTTCTTTGGAGGAAGCTAAAATAGCTCTGTAGGTCCCATGTCACCCTGGGAGCGATCATGGGCTGACACGTGGGATATTTTGAAAGGCATTGCCAGCCTGCACCCCACAAAAAGGGACACAGACTAAAAGTTATGTAACAGAAGCTTCCGAAATGAGTATGACTCTGGTTCCAGGATGCTACACGGGTTAATCCTCCCCCAGACAACAAAGGAGAGAAGGAAGTAGGAGGAACATATAAAGGTCCACCTCCAGCTCTTAAGAATTTCCAGGGCTTGGAGGAGGGAATGTCAGTTTCAAGAACTTTTCAAGCTCTGGAATAGAGATGCAGTCATAGCAGAAACTTGGTGGAGCCTGCAGAAGTCACCCATGTTAGTGTAGCTGTTGCCATCTTTGCTGATAGCTCCACAGATCTGGAAGATGTCATCCATACCCAGGAAGGAGACTCCAGAATCCCGTCTGCAACACACAAATTTACACAGATGCTAAAGGGAGCTCATTGAAATCACCCATCCTTACATTCTAGCAATGATACGCAAGCTGACTGTCTTCACCAGCAGTTTAAATTCCTTTCAGCAGTGATTCTGGCCTTGCCCACATCAGAGCAAGTGATGTCTTAACAAAAAGGACCCTCTCTCCATCTCCTCTGGATTCCTAAACGGCTTATATGCCAAGAGCGTCGAGATTTGTGATAGGTGATTAATGAGAAAAAGCAGACAGAATGAGTTGAAAAACTCAATTGTGATTCATCTGTCATCGGTAAAGTACCAAAATGTCTTAGCAGCCAGCACAGTGTTTTTGATTTGGTGAACTAGAAATTACATGGTTTGTCCCCAGTGAGACCCATAGAATTTTTACCTTTTGCACCCAAACCTTGAGTGGACAGATTCCTGGTAGCTTCAGTTCTGGGCCAGATGTTCAGTATATGGTTATTCAGTGACAGAGAATGCGAAACTGGCAGTACAGAGGCTTTGGGGGTGACTCAGGAAGGTAGTACAGTCTCTGGCCTCTGATTGGTGATTCCTATCAACAGTTATGGGGGCCCAGTAAGTAGAAATGATTTAACGTCCATTTCCAGCATCGAGAATCACAGAATAAATTTACTAAAGAATTCTAGATGTCTCATGCCTTCTTCGTATGTGGCTTGTGACAAGTGTAAATGAAATCTTACATGGGGTTAAAAAACCTGCACCTTTGTAAAGCCTTCTGGTAGACTTCGAGGACCTGTCTTAGTATTTGCTAGGCTGGATGCTTCTGCACTCAGCATCGTTGAAACCAGAATCACAGGTCAGACAGGGTGTTGGGGAGGGTCTGTGTATTCTCCCTTGCTTCAGTTTCTTAATAAACTGTGATGAGCCACTCTGTATGCCTCATTTAGCACCTCTGAGCAGAAGCACACATAAGGAATGCCCAGGGCTTCCTGTTTTTTCATCATCCCAGCTTTTGAGCCTGTATCTGCTAATATAGTCTGGGAGCCTGACCAAGACTGTTTCATTCTGCCACAGATAAACCACGCAAGTCACATTGGCCTCAACATGAGCCCCCTTCCCCATTGAAAGATTCTTGATTTTTTTAAAATTCAGAAATCTTTTAATGATTGATATCGACAAGTCTTCTCTTTTTAAATACAGTAAATGGGCCTTGAGAGCATCATGCCTAAACTGGAAACAGTTTATGAGCGCATGTTCCTGGTGAGAGGGCTGTAATGAAAACTTCTAAGCGAGTTAGCCTGGCTTTGCAGTGTTACACTCTAAAGATAGACATGGAAGCCTGCATTCTCCACCTGGAGGCAGGAGTGGAAGGATACACTTGTTCACTATGAGGGAAGGCTGAGGCTTTTCACAGTTTTACCGAGATAACGTGGGTCCGAAATCTCTGTAGATGCTGAGGTTGCTTTTCCACGAGGTCTGGCTGTCCTTGGCCTGCTCCAGGACAGCCCTGTGGAGTTGGAGAGCTGCCCCGTCCATCTGTCCAGGAGTGTTGCCATCTCCACCCTGTGTGCCTCTCTGGTCCTGCTTGATCACTGAGATCCGCCCCCATCATTCTCCCATCAGACAGGTGGTGATCATCAATGGCTGAACAAAAATCTGTTGTACACCAGCTCCGTCTAGGCACTGCTGGGCATTGGGGCCAAACTGGTAGACGATGGACAGCTGCAGTATATCTGCGCGTGGCTCCTGTAGGCCTGGGAGGGCACCCCTGCCCATCTGCAGCGGAACAAAGGAAGCCAGTGAGGAGGGCCCAGCCTGGGAGTCAGGGGGCCTGCTTGTCAGCCTGGCGCCCACCTCTTGTCTCACCTGGGCTCCTGGGACAAGCCTCCATCCCACTCTGACTCTCTGCTGGCTGTTAGGTTCAAGGATTGAGTCATAACATAGGGTTTTTCCCAAGTGGGATACAGTGGGGCCACTTCCATGAAAGCATCTGGGGAGCTTACTAAAATACAGATTCCTGGGTCTTGTTGTGGACCTACTGAGTCAGAACCTCAGAGGGTGGGGGCCCAGAATCTGTATTTTAGCACCCTCCCGGTAATTCTTAGCTCAGGAGCAATAAGCAGGTGAGAACCCCTGGCTCTTGCAGGTGGTTGATCACTCATGCCCCTTCCTGCCCCAAACACCTAGAATACAGCACCCAACTCATGCTGACCCATCTCTCCACCTCCACCCCGGCTGCTCTTATGTCTCTCAGAACCTTTTGTTCTGCTCCCCCGCCACCCTCGACAGTTTGCTTTCCAGCCGCTGCGGAGGGAGCCTTCCAAAGGATCGGGGTCGTCTCTGCTCGGAGCTCGCCAGTGTCCCCGAGAGCACTGACAGGGGCTGTCTCCAGGGCCCTGCACCGCCTGGCCCTGTGTCCGACCTTGCCTGCCCCGCCCCTCGCGTCTCCCCTTCTGGCCGCACACCGGCTTCCATGCTGTTCCTGAAACCGTCGCAGCTGCCCGAAGCCCCGTCACTCTCCAGGAGCCCACGGGGCCTGGGGGCTGGAGGGGAAGGGGGCTCAGCAGGTGGGGAGCAGCCCTGATGAGCTGCCATGCTCCGTGCCCCCACGGCTTTGAAACCTTGTCCAGGTGACGCCGTCATGCTCACGGGGCCAGTCTCAGCTTCCAGGCCCTCCGCCACGTATGCACTGTTTTAGGAGCAGCCCTTTAACTCAGAGCACCGGATTATAGGGTGATTCATCCCTGATGGGGTCATCGAAGTGGGTCTGGAGTTCTCTTCCAGAGGAATTTTTCTAGAAAGACCCTGATTCCGTTCCTTCCACTGGGTGAGATGTTTCTTCAGCCACAGTTAATCCTGGGGTGGGGGCCTGCTGTCCCTCCTTCTCTTTCTTCCAGAAACATGCCCAGAGCACCAGCTATGTCCAGGCACCATTGCAGGCCCCCCTTACACGGGAGACGCAGCGGCTCTGGCGTCTGCTTGCTTTCGTCTCTGACGCTGGCTCTTGCTTTCATGCAGATGCAACAGTGAGGCCTGGGCTGGAGTCCTCTGGCCTCCGTCTTCCACCGAGGAAGAGGTGGAAGGTTTATCAGAGTGACTTTCTTGGGCCTGCGTGAAGCAAACCACGCTCAGAAATATTGTGTGCTGAGTAGGAGGGAGAGATGGACCACTTCGTAAGATTTGTCTCCAAGCAGAGCTGAGTGCGTGACCTGGTATAGAGATGGAAGATATAAAGATGATCTTAGATGGGTCAACACAACGTTAATTCATGGTCCCTTGAAGCCAGTCTGCCTGTCAGTGTATCACTTGAAAAAGGCCATGCAAACCTCAGGACCTTCTGGGTCCTGCCCACAGTAGGTGCTTTTCCTTGAATCTTGTGGAAGGAAGCCTGGTCACTCTTAGCATCCATCTTGCACATCCCTGCAGTGGACACACAGACCAGGCCATCACTAAGAGCCCATCAGGGAGGATGGTGTGGGGATGGAGACAGGCAGGATGCTCTTTGTCCTCAGGGGACTCAGAGACAGTTGGGGAAACGTGTGACTACCTGTAGCTAATCAGATTGGTTGATGTGCCCTGCGAAGGCGGAGGTGGGTTTAGATGGGGGAGGGTGGGGGGCGTTTGCCATGAGTCTTGAGAGACAAGTAGGGATTTGTCAAGCAAAGATGAAGCCCAGAGGCATACCAGGCAGGAGGGAAGAGGAGAGCAAAGGTGCAGAGGCTGGGCCATTGCAGGTAGATGAGCAGGTGGTGCAAGGCTGTAGCATCGAGCTGCAGGAGCACAGGTGAGTCAGTTCTGGCCCTGCGGGAGTGTGTCTGGAAGACCGGGTCTCTCAGGTGATGGGAGCCATGGGAAGTGCTTGAGCGAGGGTGTGGCTTTTAACCAGATAGCTGGTGATCCTGTTTCACACTCCCTTTATAAAGTCTATATTACCGTGAAGGTGTGTAGAACACACAGGCGTGTAAAAAGAAGACATTGTCTCTGCGGGATGAGCGTGACTGTCTGTGACCTGCACCCTGCTACTGCTCTGTGTCTGCTGAGGGATAGATACAGTCTGGCCCCACTGCCCAGACCCCAGCTCCACCGACCCTGCTGGACTCCGAGGGAGAGCGAGGTAGCCGCTGGCTGCGGTGCTCGCTGCCCAGCCATCGTGGCCTCCAGCCAACAGGAAATGGAGCGGGCAGTGTCCCAGCCTGATTCACTGAGCCGTGGGTCTCCCTGCGCCTCTGCAAGCGCATTCAGGCTGCTCCTGGCCTAAAAACGATGCTCCCAGACCTACATCCACAGCTGAGAGAATCCAGGGTGTGTGTTTGCCGGCTGGCCTCCCTGAGCTCCCCCCAGTGATGGACTCAATGCGTGGGAAGAGGGTCAGTGTCAGGAACCTAAGCCCGTGCCGGTCGAAACGTTAGCCTTGAAATCGGCATCCTTGGCAGGATGGGTGACTTCTGCAGAGCCGGTGGAGTGGGCACAAGGCAGAGGGTCCGAGGGGTCACTAGTGGATGTGGTTATGCCACTTCCATCCTCCACCTTCTTGTTGCCAAGAGAAGGAGAGGGAGATACAGAGTATGTCCTGTAGGCCAGCGGGCAAATTCTTAGCTGTTTCTGGGGAGTTTGGCCCTGGAAAAAGAGCCTTCCCTAGGGCAGGCTGACTGCCAGATCATGCCAAGGGCAGAGCATCATGGGCAGTTTGAAGAACTGCTGTCCACTGACAGGCTCACTGTCCGGGAATGTGGGCTGGGAGAAGGGACGCAACTCCACCCTCTCAAAGGCCCCATTTGTAGGTCAAGAAATAGAGGCCCAGAGAGGTGAAGCAACTGGCCCAAGGTCACACAGTGGGACTGGAGCCCAGCAGGGCATCAAATCAGTCTGGAGCCGGTCATGATCTTTGAAGTTGGCCAGTGCCCAGGGTTGGCGCAGGTCCACTTGGAGATGGACAGTTTTGTACTCACACTGCTTTTGCCCCCAACCAGTCAGGAAGGATGTGGCCTTCTCCTTGCTCCTTTGCCTTTCCTCTTGGAAGCCAGGCCCAGAGTCAGGGTTCTGGGCAACCCCAGTTGGAGGGGGCTGGGAGTGACCCCCTAGGTCTCTGGCCCTTTTGTGGTTCATTGCAGTTCTGCAGCGTGTGTGGATATGTGACTCGAGAGAATGGTATCAGAGCAGATTAGAATGCTTCTCAGGATCTGGGCATGCGTAGCACTGAGGCTGTGGTCTGTTTGGAGCTCGGGGTATCCGGAAGAGCCCCGTCAGTCATCCAGGAAAGCCTGCCACCCAGGTTCTCCAAGTTCCTTGGATGTACCCGAATTTAATCCAAAGCACCCATGGTATCCCCATCGCTGTCTCTGTTCCTGCATGTCCAGCACCATGGACAGAGTTTCCTTAGCGTCGGAGTGACTCCAGGCCTCTTAGGGGCTGATGAGGGGTGCTGTTGGAAAGGGGCTTGTTTATGAATGAACTTCTGTAGCAACCCGCCTCTCCCGGCTGTGTTCGCCTTATCAAGTAGGTGGCTCCCAAATGCGTGAGAGCTGATATGATGCAGTACTGTCGGCTGATTTCACAACAGTAAAACCTTCAAGGCTTTATTAGGCAGAATATATAAGTACAGTTCCCGTCATAAAGCATCCATCACAGCCCTCAGGAACGTGAAGGAATTGTTTGCAAACTTTCCCAGGTTATTACCCCCCAAACCTTGTTTGAATATATGTATTAGATAAATAATCTTGGGAGGGGCCCGTGTGTTATGGCAGTTTTGGGACAGAAGTAATCTACCTGCTGGCAAGTTTTCACAGGTTTTCACTGCCTTATTTATACTTTATTTTTTAACGAAAGAGAGAGAGCAGAGCTAAAAAAATATTATCCTCTTGTGGAGGGAGGCTAAATGTTCTGGAAAATGTCCTGAGTGCCATGCAGATAGGCAGGGTGATTATGTTGAAGATGTTTTGAGTGTCTGCCTTTAGTCCCTCTGCTTTTCTGGTCAAGAACATAGCTCCTCCAGATGGAAATGGCAGTTCTTCATGAGAATTTTTTTTTTTAAGTGCTTTATTTACACAAAACTTTATTTACTTAGTTATTTATGCCATGCTGGTCTCATGGATGCACGTGGGCTTTCTCTAGTTGTGCGAGTGGGGGCGATTTTCTATTTGTGTGCTCAGGCTTCTACACTGGTGTGGCTTCCTCCTGTTGCAGAGCACAGGCTTTAGGAGTGTGGCTCATCGGTTGCGGAGTCCAGGCTCAGTTGTCCCACGACATGTGAGATCTTCCGGATCAGGAATGGAACCGTGTCCCCTGCATTGGCCGGCGATTCCTCACCATTGACCACCAGGGAAGGTCCCGTCATGAGATGTTGACTACTGTCCACAGCTTCTTCCATTGGGCATGCGTTTTAAGTTGAACCTGTTTTTCCAGAGTCAAACCATGCAGAATCTAAGTCACTGCGTGTGCAGTTTGCTTTAGGCTCTTCAAGCCCTGTTTCTCTTCCGTACAGTGGTTGTAATAACAATGATAATCATAGCATTTACATACTAGGTGCTTAATCTCGGTGGAGACTGTGCTAAATGTCTTTCCATGGGCTATTTAATCTGAGCAAACAGCTCAAGAAAGCAGTTACTTTTATCATTCCCATTTTACAGATGGGAAACTAAGGCTTAGAGATTGCTGCCTATAAAACATCTCCAAATAGTGGCTTTTTAAACACTAGGCATCCTTTATTTTTCCTCAGGAGTCTAGGGCCACCTGGCTCAGCTAGATGGTTCTTGCTGAAGGCCTCATGTAAGATTGTAGTCAGGCTGTGGTTATGGCTAAAATCATCCAGAAGCTTCCTCACTTCCATGCATGGCATTGGGCCAGGAGGATGCACACAGCCTGGGGGTGTGGGGGAGGGGGCTTGGCACAGCTGAGGCTCCTTGGATCTCTGGGCAGTCTGTCTACATGGTCTGTCCAGCAAGGCAGGCCAGGCCAGCCGGACTTCCTACACTGGCTCAGGGCTCTAGTGCGCATGTCCCAAGAGGGCGCCGAGGGTGGGAGGGCTCTCTGTATCTCCCTTTTATGGTCTTGGAACTCACAGTGTCACTTCTGGCGTAAGCTGTCTTCCTTAGAAGCAAATCACGAAGGCTGTCTACATCAGGGCCCCTGTTGAAGGGAATTACGTTGACGATTTGGGACAAACATTTTAAGCCACCATGGAGAGCTTGGGTGGCTTGTACAGGTGGTGGTCTATGGTGGGCGGCCGAGTGGGATGTGACTCAGGCGATCGGACCCTGAGCACTTCCGGTCATTCTGCTGACATTACAAACACTGACCACCTTGCTCTGCGGGAACTGGAGCTCCCTAAAGCCCTGCACCCTCCTGTCCGCCTTCCAGGCATCTTCCCTGAAGAAGCACACAAAGCTGCTGAGAGTCTGATGTCTGCTCGGTGGTTCAGAGAGGCGCTGGTGCAGACCACGTGTCATCACCCCTCCTCGCCGCCTCTTTCATTCCCTCGCCTCCCTCCCCTGCACCCAGGCCTCCTGCTCATTTTCACCGGCCCTTTTGCCTCCATGGGCCTTTCCGCCTCAAAAAGTATTAAAAGTTGTATCTCATGATTGAATTAATGTCACGAGGAATACTTTTGTATTATATATTGTAACATTTTCTTCTAAGTACAAAGTTGTGTTTTTTTTTTTTTTTTCCTTCTGACTTTAAAAGAGATGGAAACGTGCTCATGGGTCCTCAGCCCTGTGCTCGCTGCATCTCATGGAAAAGTCAGACGTCCCTGCACCTCCTTCCCTGCCTCCTTTCTCTCCCGACCCCGCCCTCCCATCGCTCTGTGTCCTCTCCTCTCTTCTCCCCCAACCTGCACTGCTTCTCAGTTGATTCTGGTCCCTGCTCTGCAGGCCATTCTCCTGCCTTGGACCATGATGCCCTAGGATCTTGTCTTACATCCTCTGCGCTGGAACCAGGACTGAGAACAGAACGTTTCCGATGACTCTGGGCCGCCTCTTTCACCTGGTCCTTCATTGGGGATGGGCCTTGCTTGTGAGAAGGGACTTAGGCAGGGACTTCTTCCCCATAAGCCCACAAGCAGTCACCCCTGTCTGGTTCTGGTTTCTGGCTCTCTCACTTCTTGTTTTCCCAGAAGATTTAGAGAGGTAACAGTGCAGAGAAATGACTTCTCTCGGGGCTATTCCCAGGGAAGTCCTGTGTCTTGATTGGCACATGGGATGGCAGGAATCAGACTCCCCACCCCACCCCAAGTAGGCTTATAATTATCTTTCCATCCACCCAGAGACTTTTCATTGAGCAGCTGCTCTGTCCCAATAGGACCCACCCAGTGTCTGCCCTCATGGAACCCAGAGGGGTGGAAAGACGGAAAAATCAACATGTGGATTATTATAAGCCCTAGGAGATGGTGGGTAAGGAATCAGCACGTCACGGAGACCGAAAAAAAAGTGCAGTCTCGCTTCACAAAGGAGAAGCAGTCACAGAAAAATCGTCAGCTGTCAGGACGCCTCCCTTCGCCCTGTCGGGAGCCTGGGCTCTCCCTTCACCCTGTCGGGAGCCTGGGGTCTCACCACCTGGCACCTCCCTCTTGCTCCCGTCTCTCAACTCTGGCTCTCTCTTCTGTTCCTCTGAGTTTGTGGCTCAGTCGTGGTCATCCCCAAGTGGCAGCCTCAGCCCTATATCTGCATGACCTCACAACTCACCCCCTCTTCTTGGGGGCCTAGATTCCCAGGAGACAAGCTGAGTGGCCTGGCTTGGGGTGGGAGGCTTCTGGTCTAAGCACCTGTAGCTGGGCTGCTGGAGTCACGTGGCAGGGAGAGCTGACTGTCCTTACATGTAACTGGGATGGTTCCCCAGGAAGCGCATGCAGAGGGAGGTTTCACTTCCCCATTTCATGGTGTAGGGTTGCAGTTGCCAGCCTTTTGATGTCCGCAGGTGGGGAAATTTGTTTAATCAAGGAATCAGCATGAGATTGCCAAATTCTGATCTGCTCTCAGTTAGCGTCCTCAGTTGATGAATACTGAGGAAAAAAATAGGAAGACTCTACTATTGGAATTTCCAAAGAGTATTTATTTTTCATTAATTCACTTAATTAAATCTAATTAATTAACCAATCAACATGTAGTGTTCTTTTTTTTTAATTTCATTTTGCCAAAGACAGCTAAGATCTTGGTCTCCTTAATGCCTGTGGGTCCCCCTTATCTGGTCTGTGAACTCACACTGGGGACTCATGGGCATTAAGGAGCCTGTAGAGGTCACTTGAAAGTGAAAAAAAGTGAAAGTGTTAGTCACTCAGTTGTGTGACTCTTTACTACCCGACCCCATGGACTGTAACCTGCCAATCTCTTTTGTCCATGGAACTCTCCAGGCAAGAATACTAGAGTGGGCTGCCATTCCTTTCTCCAGGAGATCTTTCTGACCAGGGATTGAACTTGCCTCTCTAGCATTGCAGGCAGATTCTTTACCATTGAGCCACCAGGGAAGCCTCAGAGGTCACTTAATGATAGTGACATGTGCTGGCCCTGGGCTCAGAGCCTGACATGCACTATTTAATTCCGAGCCTCCTGTAGTCACTGTTATTGCCTCCACCTTGTGCGATGGAGAAAACAAAGCTCAAAGCCTTGTCCAGAGTGGCACAGATGGCACGAAAAGGAGTGAGATTTGATTCTAGGTATTGACTCCTTAAAAAAGGGTCTTTTTGGGTGAAGGTGATGGTCCCATCTATAACAGAGGGAAGCATGTGATATGGGTGAGCTAGCACAATGAACATGCTGCTCAGAGACTAACAGAGCTGCCCTGGAAATCTCCCCAAAGAGGGTGTTTCCTTAGTCAGCCCCTGAAGGATGAGAAGGAAGCATTGGCCGAGGAAGGAAGAATGCTCCCCAAGTTGGGGATGGACGCAGGAATGTGGACGCAGGTCTGGGAGAGCATGGAGAACCATGACAGTCAGAGCCAGCCCAGCGTGGGGTACACTCTGTGACACCAACCAGTCTGTGATTTAGAAGGACAGCCCGCTTGGTAATGTGGAGGTGGAAGCAACATTTGCAAACGAGAAATCCTTGCTGGAAAACACTTTTAAATAGAGCAAATGTTTTCAGTATGCAGAGACACTCAAATGAGTCAACTGATTTTTGAAAATGCATTCTGGTGAGAGCTATACTGAGTTTCACTTCCCTAGAGGGCAGCCTTGAGAGTAACGTCGACTTTGAACATTAATTCCCTTCTTGGAGAAAACCACTGGCTTTTAGAACAACTTCCACTTTGTTTCATGTTGTTACTGTTGTGTTGCTGAGTTGTGTCTGACTCTTTTTCAATCCCATGGACTGCAGCACTCCGGGCTTCCCCGTCCTTCGCTGTCCCTGGAGTAGTCTGCTCAAGTTCATGTTCCATTGAGGTTGGTGACTTGCCATGCAAACCATCTAATGCTCTGACTCCCTTCTGCCCTCAGTCTTTCACAGCATCAGGGT
>NW_020867143.1:0-36709 GCF_003369695.1 Bos indicus x Bos taurus
ATTTAAGACTATCAGCTCTCTGAGGGTAGTGATCATGTATGTTTGCTTCATGACCTAGCTCCATTGCCTAACATGGTATAGGCAATCAATAATATATGCAATATCCTATATGCCATAAGTAAAGCAAATAAAATTGTGCAACCTTTCTTTACAACTGATACTAGTCACTGTAATGAAAATGTGATTTCATTAGTACCAGGTCCAGTATATTTGAGGCAAAAATATCTACCATCATTATAGAGTTGTCTCCCTAAATTCAGAAAAGCCTCGGTTCAGCAAGAAAAAATAACTTGCTTCGTGTATATGTATCCTAGTGGCTCAGACAGTAAAGAATCCACCTGTCTGGGTTCCATCCCTGTGTTAGGAAGTTCCCCTTTAGGAGGGCATGGCAAACCACTCCAGTATTCTTGCCTGGAGAATCCCCATGGACAGAGGAACCTGACAGGCTATAGTCCATGTGGTTGCAAAGAGCTGGACACAACTGAGAGACTAAGCACAAGTACACACACGGAGGCAAAAATATCTCCCATCATTATAGCTTTATCACCCTAAATTCCGAAAATCTGTTCAGCAAGAAAAACTTGCTTTGTGTGTGTGTATGAATATACATCTATGGCAACTTGTGCACAATGTAGTAAAGCACATGTTTGGTTTTACTTCAGCATTACTACTAATTTACATGGTTTGGATAATGCCAGTAATAGTAATAAAAGTATTTGAAATGTTAGCTGTATGCTGCTTTGTGACTTTAACATTTAAGTAATTAGGCTTTAAAAATAATCTGTTATAAATTTGACTTTGTTCATTTGCTAAGGCAAATATCTGTCATATATTTCATATTATTATTAATACTTAGATAGAGTTGTGTTTCTATTGTATTTAAAAAATTTTAGCCTTGGCTCTTAATGTGAATATATCTTTATTTCATCCAAAACACTAGAGGAAGCTTTATCTTTTCTTTTTTTCACTTTGTAGACAGATTGCTTCATGAACACCGATCTTATTTTTGACTTCTGTTTCTCTTACCTCTTTCCTTCTAAGGATTGGGAACACATAGTTACCTGGCCTTGGCATTGTGCCTCTGGCCGACTGTAAAGGCAAAACTACCTCGTGTGGTACTTTTGACAGGGCCCTGATATAACTAGTGGAGGATTTCAAGTTTGCACTCCGACTCACTCAGAGATCTCCAGACTCACTCAGACTCTCATTATCTAAGACAGGGACCTTAAAGTTGTGAAGATTATAAAATAAAAGAAATTTGAAACCGTTAGAAACAGTGAATTGCCCTCCTCTTATTATCTGAATCACTGTCTGTTAATCTTTGGGAGACATTTACTAACTTCACATATTTTCTAAGCGAAGGAGATGTAGGTCCATTTCCTTTTTCTGATCTAGTTTTTGCCCATAAAGTAAATGCTTTGATAAAAAGCCGTGGGGGAGAGTATGTTTCATTATGGTGTCAATTCTCCAATGTAAATATTATTTCTATTTATCGATATAAGCTCATAGCTCTTGGTTTCATAACAGACCAATGCAGAAAGGTATTAAAAGGCTTAGCAATGTAAATTTCTTTCTGTTGTATGGTTTGAGAGCATGCCAACTTAAATATTTTACATAATTTTGTTTTTAATTTTGAAAATATTTTTATTCATATATTTTAGGTGAGGAAAGAACTTAAATCGTACTTTTGCTCTTTTGCAGCTTATTTGCATACACATTAAGGACAAAATGAGATAAAAACAAGTCCTTTCCAATTGTTTAAGAAGCATTTAATAGAGCTTTTTCAAATATATATTACCTTAGGTTTTTTAAAAATATCATGAGTTCTTTAATGAGATTATTAGATTTTTTAAAACTATTTTTTTCACTAATAGTCATTGTTAAATATACTAGGTTATTGAATCTTCTTAGAAATGCAAACCCCTTGTTTAAAGCTGGCATAACAGTTCATATTGTGATTGTGTAGTGATTTATTTAGTCAGTCTCTCTATGGACTGAATCTTATCCCCTCCAAATTCATATGTTAAAATGCTAACCCTCCAATATGACTATGCTTTGAGATGGAGACTTGAAGTAGGAATTTAAGTTTAAATGAGGTTGTAAGGGTGGAAGTCCCAATCCAGTAGGATTGGTTTTTAGGCAAAGCAGCAGACATAAGAGCTTGTTCTCTCTCTCTCCACAGAGAAAGACCATGTGAGAACGCAAAAGGGATGCACCGTGGAAGGTAAGGAGAGAAGTGTTGGACTTCTAGCCTCCAGAACTGTGAGAATAAACTTCTGTTGCTTATATCGCCCAGTCTGTGACATTTGTTACGGCAACACAAGCAGAATAATATATCCGTGAGTGAACATTTAGTTGTTTATATGATTTACCAAGAATATTTTGGCCACCTGATGCAAAGAACTGACTCATTTGAAAAGACCTGATGCTGGGAAAGACTTAAGGTGGGAGGAGAAGGGGATGACAGAGGATGAGATGGTTGGATGGCATCACTAACTCAATGGACATGAGTTTGAGTAAACTCCGGGGAGTTGGTCATGGACAGGGAGGCCTGGCATGTTGCAGTCCATGGGGTCGCAAAGAGTCGGACACAACTGAGCGACTGATCTGAGGACTATTTTGCTATTATATTATGCTTTAATATTATATTTATTTTACCAATATATTTACTATATATTTATGATATAGTGACTAATAATTTTATATTTTTCCTACAATGTTTTACTATTGATGTAATGGGAATTCTTGTCATAAATCTTTATGTAAATCTCCATTTTTCCTAGTAAAAATTCAGTATGTAGCAATACTGGGCCAAAAGTTACATATTTTGGTGCAAAAGCTAGGAGAAATTTTTGTCTAAAATTTTTGGTCCAAATATGTTTTATATCAGTTTATACAGCCATTATTTGTCCATGAGGGCTCCTTTCATCATAGGCTTGCCCAAACTGCATTTTAACAACAAAAAAATTGCTTTCTGAAGTAAAAAGTGAAGAACATTTTTTGTCATTTGAATATATGTTTTTGATTATTTTAAAATTTTATATTCTTTTCATATTTGTGGGTTATTGTTTTTTTCTTCTGTACTGGATTGCAGTTCATGTTCTTTGCCCATTTTTCTGATTGTGTGTCCTTTAGAATACTAATGATAAAACCAATCAAGTTGTGTTCTAAAAATGTCTCCCCTTTTCACTTCTTAACACATAATTGGATGTGGAGCTTAAGGTAAAAAAACAACTACCTAAGTTACATCTCCATTAGATGTGTAAAATATTCATTTATTCACCTATCATTTAATGAATATTTATTGAATGTATTCTATATGCCTGGCAGTACTCTATGCCCTAATATTAGAGACTTAAACAAAATACTGTTCTTTACTTTCTGAGATTTATATTCTCATGAACAAGTGACAGGAAGCAAGCAATGTGTCAGATGGTGTTAAAAGTATAAAACAGAATAAAGAGCGTAAGAAGAGCTGAGAGTGGGGAGGGTGATTGCAGTTTTACAAAAGGTGTGCCAGGAAGGTCTCTGACAAAGTGGACTTTTAAGATCTGAAGAAAGTTCAAGAGTGGGCTAAGCAACTGTCTGGAGGAAAAGCTTCCCATAAAATGGAATATTCAAATGTAGAGACCTTGAAGCCAATTTATCCTTGTATGGTATCAGTTTTAAAAAAATTGTTGTATTATTGTTAATGTCAGAGAGGGGAAAATTTTTCCCTTTTGAGTTCTAGTGGCTAGACTGATAAAAACATTGATATAAGGTGGATCAGCAGAAAAGGGGAAAAAAAAAAAAAACAAACTTGTGTACATGGAGGTCTCATAGAAATGGGACGTAAGAAGTGTTCAAGGCAGGCGACTTTTATACTTTCCGACCAAGGACAGTGAATTTGTAAGGAATTGACAGGACAAAGAAACTTAGTTTTGAGTGCTTAATTAGTACAGAATTGAAACAGGATTTGGATTTGGGGTACTATATCACAGAAATAAGATTTGTTTAGGTAGTCTTCTCAGTTCAGATTCCCTATCTCTGGTGATAAGGACGTGTCATTCTATCTGCAAATACAGAGAGTGTACCTTTCACATGAGAGATTCATTTCCTGCTTTCAGTAAGACAGAGGGCAGGGTCAAAATGTTCCTCTTGCATTAGCTGTTTCTTAAGTAAGTTGAATTCAAAGTAATCAGTATGCCCTTGAGGGAGAAAAAACAGTCTTTTCAGCAAGTGGTGTTGGGAAAGCTGGACAGTGCATGTAAGTCAATGAACTTAGAACTCTCACTCACACCAAAAACAAGAATAAACTCAAAATAGCTTTAAAGACTTGAACACAAAACATGACACCATAAAACTCCTAGGAGAGAACATAGACAAAACATTCTCTGACATAAATCATACCATTGTTTTTTAGGTCAGTTTCCCAAGGCAATAGAGATAAAAGCAAAAATAAACAAATGAGACCTAATCAAGCTTATACGTTTTTACACAGCAAAGGAAACTATAAACAAAAGGAAAAGGCAACCTACAGACTGGGGAAAAATATTTAAAATGATGAGACCAACAAGAGCTTAATTTCCAAATGTACAAACAGCTCACACAATTCAATAACAGCAAAAACAGCTCAATCAGAAAATGGGCAGAAGACTTAAATATACATTTCTCCAAAGAAGACATAGAGATGGCCAACAAGCACGTGGAAAGATGCTCGACATTGCTAGTTATTAAAGAAATGCAAATCAAAACTACAGTGTGGTACCATTTCATACTGGTCAGAATGGCCACCGTTAAAAAGTCTACAAATATTAATAACAAAAGCTGGAAAGGATGTGGAGAAGAAGGAACTCTTCTACACTGTTGTTGGGAATGTAACTTGGTGTAGCCACTATGGAAAACAGTATGAAGATTCTTTAAGAAACTAAAAATAGAGTTACCATATGACCTAGCAATCTCACTCTTGGGTATATGGCTGGAGAAAACTGTAATTCAAAAATTATATGCACCCCAATGTTCATAGCAGCACTTTTTACAATAGCCAAGACATTGCTATTGTAAATAGCCATTTGCCCATCAACCCAAATACTGATCAACAGATGAAATATAATATTCAGGAGGCCCAATCTGGTCTGTCTTATTAAGAAAGTTAATACCTAGAAACTAAAACATTCATATGCCAAAGCCTTGGCCACCTGTTGTCCTGTGCATATGATTGTTTATCTCATGAGATACCTAGTAATTATCTCAAATTTAAAGTGAAGTGAAGTGAAAGTCACTCAATCGTGTCCGACTTATTGCGACCCCCTGGACTATAGAGTCCATGGAATTCTCCAGGCCAGAATACTGGAGTGGATAGCTTTTCCCTTCTCCAGGGGATCCTCCCAACCCAGGGATCAAACCCAGGTCTCCTGCATTTCAGGTAGATTCTTTACCAGCTGACCCACAAGGGAAGCCCAAGAATACTGAGCTATGTTTCAATAACTGATATAAACAAATGTATACCAAGAGCAGGGATTCTAACCAAATAAAATATTGATTTTGGTTCAGAGAGAACTTTGATGCTCCAGTTTTCTTGTGATTCAACAGTTCTAGAAAATATATAGGTTTATTTCCAGTTCACACATGCTCATTAAATCATTTTAAGTGAATTTAGTTAACAGGTCTGAAGACATTAATTTATTATTAGCAGCTGTTAGTATTAATTTATAATATTATGTTCTATGCACATTAATACTGTACAGCATGATTTCCTACTTACTATTGAGTTCAACAGCCTACACAAAAGGATATTTTCCTAAAAAATTCTGGCTACAGTAGCAAATAGAAGCATATTTACACACTCTAGGGGAAAGCAAAATTTCAAAAATTCCCCAAACAAAAACTTCCACATGAAATCACAGTCCTTATTTTGACCTTTTTAGTTTAAGCTAAAAGAGATGCTTAAGATGTTTTTTAGGTTAAGCTAAAAAAGATGTTAAGCTAAGAGATGATGCACTAGTAGACAATGAAGTTGAAAAAGAAGGCTGGCCTACTTGGATTACTGGCAGAATGTGACACCAATATGGCATCAAGCCCTGCTGTGATTCCAAGGACTTCATGACTGAATAAAGATTTTTTTTTTTTTTTTTGAGTGGGGGTGGTTAAAGTAAATTTGATCTTTCACTTGAGGAATGTGTAATATATTATTATTCCATAATGATATATGGTAATTGCTTTGGTAATCAAACCTTAAAGATCCTATTTATGGAAATTAATATAGTTATCACCTTTTAGTATTGGGCTTTCTTACACTAAGGGAAAATGATCTAAAGAGAAGTATCTCAAATTTAAAAGGCAACTCTAAATATGAAGGTGTCATTATTCAGTGCTAAAACACTATTTATTTTATCATATATTTTCCTCTTCATAAAATATTTTGATTAGTTTTGGTTTAGTTAGATACATCTTTGATTTTTTTTTTCCAGAAAGTATTTGTAAAGAGTATACTTGTACACTTCCACAAATACTTAGATGCCTGAGAGTTTTGTTTACTTTCTGATGATAATAGTAGCTTGGATGGGTTTTGAAATGTTTCCTCTTTGGAAGTCCAATTTAGGATTACATCTTTATTTTTGAAATCAGATTAGAGGAAAAAGGAGGATATATTTAGTGTGCTTACTTTTCATTAATAATATTTGATACCAGGAAATGTCTTTTCATCTGAAAAACTGAAGTTCTTTAGCTCATTAAAAATTTATTGTATTATTCTTTACTTTTTGCATATTTTCACCTCATTTTAAAACTCCTTTTTAGTATTGCTATAGTTATTTTTTTTGGATACAGTTTTCTCTATTAGATATCGATTAAAGTATAACAAACCACTTCAAAACTTATTTTTATGAGTTTAGTTTTATTAAGATACCATGAAGAGGTTTAAAGTTTGTTAGTATGTTCATTCCGTCTAGCTAAACATGGAGGGAGGAGGTAGGGGGATTCGGGATGGGGAACACGTGTATACCTGTGGCGGCTTCATGTTGATATATGGCAAAACCAATACAATATTGTAAAGTAATTAGCTTCCCATTAAAATAAACAAATTTATATTAAAAAAAAGAAAACATGTAATGTCTTTCCTTAGCCGATAATGTGCCATTATAAATATTTATTTTGTTATGCCATACAGTTTGACTTGTTGTCTTTTTTATCTGGCTGTAGAATCAACCATAACTTGGCTAGCATTTTCTCCTATTGTTGTTGTTGCATCAGTACCTAAGCTAAGTTAGCTCTCAGAAATCACCCTGGGATGGTCATCAACATTCCATGGTCACATCCTGATTCTTGCTGCCTTGGTGACCACGTGTATGGACCTTGACATTGCCTTCCCATGGACTTGTGTTTGTCAGCCCTGTGATTACATGCTTTGTGCTGCTATCTGCGAAACAATTTTCAGATGAAGATAAAGTATAAAGAACTTGAATAGGAAAAACTACCAATAGCACTTACATAGTGAGCTAGAATGAAAATTGTTTCTTTTCTTTCAGAGTTACTTAGACACATGTACCCCAATGCTCATTGCAGCACTATTTATGACAGCTAGAATTTGAAAGCAGCCTAGATATCCATCGAGAGGTGAATACACTATATACACTAGATTATTAGTCGATCATAAAAAAAGAGTGCATTTGAGTCAGTTCTAATCAGGTGCATGAACCTAGAGCCTATTATATAGAGTGAAGTAAGAAAGAGAAAAATATTGTATATTAATGCATATGTATGAAATCTAGAAAGATGGTACTGATAAGACTATATGCAGGGCAGCAATGGAAATGCAGACATAGTTAACAGACTTGTGGACACAGTAGGTGAAGGAGAGTATGGGACAGATGGGGAGAGTAGCACTGAAACATATACATTACCATATGTAAAATAGCCAGTGGGAATTTGCCGTATGATGCAGGGCACTCAAATCTGGTGCTCTGTGACAGCATAGAGAAGTGGGATGGGGTGGGAGATGGGAGGGAGGTTCAAGAGGGAGAAGACATATGAAGAGGTTCAAGACATATATATGCCTATGACTGATCTGTGTCTTGCAGAAACCAACACAATATTGTAGAGCAATTATCTTCCAATTAAAAATAAATTTAATTAAAAACGTAATCATTGTGAGACATTGTGTATGGTAGGATCTCAATAGATGTTTTCTTCCCTCTCCACTTCCTCTTGTGGTTTTCCTAGTCTATCCTTTTACTAGACTGTGAAAATCGTGCCATTATTAGGGGGTATATTTACTTAGTGAGTATGAGAATGGTTTTCATATGATAAAGAAAGGAGTGTCTTTTCCCTTTGTATGTAGGACAGTTGAAGGAAATAGTACTAGAATGAATACCCAAAGCCCTTTCTTATAAACATATACATATATTTACCATGCATGGATATTTACAAACCTTTTACGTGAGCATGTATTTATAGTTTGTAGAGCAGGGCTGATGTTACAAATGGATGAATAGCTGATTACTACTCAGTATGATTTAGGGGCAGTGATTTCTTTCAAGTATCTTTACTGGCTTGAACTATAAGGAGTATAGCCTTGAACCATCTCTTGTATTTTTCATGCTGGAATTGGCTGACTCTAGAGTTTGGTCTTGGGGATCTTCCTGTTTCCCTCCAAATGATCTTTTTAAAATTTTGTTTATAATTTTAAAAATTATATAAACATATTCTGAATCACATGAGGCAGAGTCAGGACAGATATGTGACTTAAAGTTGCTTATTATTATGTTCTGAAGAATAAGTTTTTGATATAGAATCCTATTTTATCAGGTAAAAAATTTTTGACTTAAACCAGATATTATGATTTATAATAATTCAATCATTTACTTATTCAGTCATTCAACACTATTCACTGAGTGCTCAGGAGTAATCAAGGTAAGCATTTCTCTTGTCTTAATGTCTAGTAGGAAAACATGAAATAAATTATTATTGCATATTTAATTACATATCCTAGTATATTTATAGAATTTAATCCACCTGCCAATGCAGGAGATGCAGGAGACCTGGATTCAATCCCTGGGTCGGGAAGATCCCCTGGAGTAGGAAGGAAATGGCAACCCACTCCAATATACTTGCTTAAAAAATTCTATGGACATGGGAGCCTGGCAGTCTACAGTCTATGGGGTTGCAAAGAGTCAGACATGATTGAGCATGCACACACACACACAAGCTCATTGAAATTCACTAGCAGATATTAATATTTCAGAAAACAATTACATAATAAATGTTCACTATGCTCAGTCACTCAGTCATGTCGACTCTTAGTGAGTCCAAGAACTGTAGCCCATCGAGCTTCTCTATTCATGGGATTTCAAAAGCAAAATTACTGGAGTGGGTTGCCATTCCCTCCTCCAGGGGAATCTTCCCAACACAGGGATTGATCCTTTGTCTCTTACGTCTTCTGCATTAGTAGGTGGATTTTATTTTACCACTAGTGCTACCTGGGAAGCCCCAAATATTCATTATAGAACTGTAAATAAGGACTAAATTAATAATTTGTCAGTATTTCCTTCTGGGATATTCATACATTGTCCTAAAGTAATAAAACAATTTACATATTTATTTTTGTTGAGTATGTTTTGATTATGCGTTAGTTGTTCAGTCATGTCTGATTCTTTGTGAACCCGTGGATTATAGTCCATCAGGCTCCTCTGTCCATGGAATTCTCCAGGAAAGAGTTCTGGAATGGGTTTATATGCTGTGCTGTGCTTACTCGCAGTCGTGTCCAACTCTTTGCAACCTCATGGAATATAGCCAGCCAGACTCCTCTGTCCATGGGGATTCTCCAGGCAAGAATACTGGAATGGGTTGCCATGCCCTCCTCCGGGGGATCTTCCCAACTCAGGGATTGAACCCAGGTTTCCTGCATTGCAGGCGGATTCTTTACCCTCTGAACCACCAGGGAAGCCCAGAGTCGGTTTATATTCAGCTGCAATAGTATTATCTTTTGAGACTGTAAACTTCTGAATAGGTGTGTATGCTGCTTCATAGCTATATATAGTAGTTAGTAATGTAATGCGAGACCTGATGAAAGTGATAATAATAATGCTTTATTTCTCTAAAAATTTGTGAGTGCTATGGAAAGTAATCAATTTAGACAATATTTTAGTTGGAAAATTGATGATTACATAATATTGAATAAATTGTTAAAAAGAAATGAATAATCTTGGTATAATGGAAGGATAGATAAAAAAATTCAGTTTTATAAATAAAAATAATCTTACCCCATAATATATATTTTCAAATATCCATGGGAAATGAGCCATTTAAATAGAAGATAGGAGAAACTTAGATAATAATAGTTTCCAATTGTAAGCTTGTATGCCAGTGGGCAAAATAGTTGCTTAATTTGAAAAATAATTTTTATATCATGTTTACACCATTCATAGTCAATGTGTATGTAATTCCAAAAAAATAAAATAAATAATTTTTTTTTGGCCAGAATGATGTCAGTTTATCAATTTGACATTTTAAATAACTAAATCAATAGGATTTTTTAATGGATCCAGTGTTCTTAGGATTCAGGTATATACAAACCAGGTTTAAGATGATTATCTCTAAGGGATTAGCAAATGTCTCTCTTCTTCCCTTGCAGTTTTAATTTAGAAAATTATCCCAAAGACTGGGTCTAATTCTATCTTCTGCATGTGGCTGGAGGCCACAGGAAACCTTCTTGCTTTTTTTGAAATGATTCCCTTGACATATATGCAAATAAGACTTGAGGAAATAATCTCTAACAGTGGAGATCAATTATGTAACCCTGGTAAGGCAGTTACATCATATTCTTCAAGAAAGTTGCAAGAAGCTGCAGATAAAAGGTGTGTGTATGTGTGTGTGTGAGAGAGAGAGAGGAGAGAGAGATGGAGAGACAGAGAGACAAAGACAGAGATAGGGAGATTTGCTGCTGGCTAGAATTTTGCTGTTTATCTTTGTTATAAAAGACTAAATCTTTTTGTTGAGCTGCTTGCCGTGTGGTCTCTACCTTTGGTGCTCCTTTCTACACCCTTGCCATGACTCTTTTTCCCACTTATGGGTCAGGAAAAAGAACTGCTTCTTGTCATTTCAAAAAATGGACTCGGGCACAGAAATTGCATCTGAAAGTTTTATTCTCTTGTTAGGAAAGCAGTTTTCAAAGCACAAGTTTTTTTTTTTTTTATGAAATTTTTAATGTTAAAATAAAGGGAAACACAACTTTGAAAGTGTTGTGTTCCTAATGAATTATTATTTCTTAAGGGGGAAAAGTTTTCGAAATGAGTTTTATATTTTTAAGAGGTAATTTAAAATAAATGAATAAACCCAAAGGGCTTCATTTTGATTGCTGTTCTTCTGTTAACTTTGCAGTTTTTGTTGCAAACATTTTTAACATATTTCATAAAAATGTTTTTGGAAAATTTGATAACTTATGTACAGCTTAACATATCATGCCTTTCTAACAGATAGAATATTTAACTTTTTACCAAATGCACACTGTTTATGAATTATGAATTTGTCTTGGGTTAAGTACAAGAATATGTTTTGGGTAGCATATCTGTTATCTAGCATCTAGAGTGGGGTACAAGTTTGACTGTTAATGTATGTCTGTCCTTCCATCATTTTACGGTAAAATTGCCTTCCATGGTGGATTGTTTTCTATAGAAATTGTCAAGAGAATTATTTCTCTCCCCTCCCCCCATGCCATGCTGTACTTTCTTGGCAAAGAATTTTTATTTTCATTTTTTATTGTGAGGTATTTATTATATATGAAAGTAACACTCTGTATTAAAACAAACAGTAAAGGAATTTGCTACTGTAAACTACTCAGATTATGAAAACAAGTATCACTTATATCACTAAAGCTACTCCCCCTCCTCCTATACTATCATTATTCTCTGTCAGAGGTGAGTTTCTTTTTCATGAAATATTTTATCACTTGGCTTTGGGCCTTTTCACTTCATCTTATCTTTGCTTTTTCTAAATCTTTGCTATTTTCTTCTCTTCCAGACCACCAAACACTGAAATGCTCCAGGTCTTGGTCCTCGGTACTCTTTTTTCCTCTATGTACAATCACTTTCTTAATGATCTAGCCCAGACTCAGCTTTTTTAAAAATTATTATTACCTTGAAGATTTCCATATTTTAAGTGCCAGCCAAGGAACTTTCTTTGAACCCTAGACTCCTATATCTAATTCCCTACTCAGCGTCTCCATTTAGATGATTAAAAGCCATCTCAAATTGAAAATATCCAAAATCCAGACTTTATTTTCTAGCCACTGCTGTAAAATGTTTGCCTCTCTCATTTTCCTTAACTCTTCTGGATGCCTAATCCAAACATCTTCGTCTCTGACGCTCTTTTTCTCATAACCGTGTTCAATGGATTAAGAAATTGTTTGCGTCTACCTTCAAAATTAGATCCAGAATCAATTCTTACTACCTCCAGGGAAATCATCCTAGTTCCACACCATAATTTTCTCTTGCCTGGATTAATGCACTTTCTTTCTGATTGCTTCTCCATCTCCCTCTCTTTCTCTTACAATCTCTTCTCCATATTGTACCCAGAGTATTTCTTGTAAAAGGTCAAATTAATCTGTTTCTCTGCTCAAAACTCTCCAGCAACTTTTCATCTGAGTCAGTGTATAAGACAAAGTCCTTCTAATGTCTTGTAGGCTGTAGATGATCTGGCCCCTGGCTTCTTCTCTGACTCCAGTTCATTTACTCTCTCTTCTCCACTGCCAAATTATTCTTCCCCAGCTACACAGGCCTCTGTGCTGTTCTTGGAATGATCTAAGCACACTCCTCTTTCAGAGCATTTGTTCTTGCTTTTACTCTGCCAGTAATGCCATTCCCTTCAGAGAGCTGTGGACCTCTTCTTCCTTTCCATCAAATATCTTTTCTAATTGTGCCTAATTGGAGAGATCTTCTGTGACTCTTGTGTAAAGCAGCCAGCCTACCTCCAAACTCACCAAATCAGTCTTTATCTGCTTTATTTCTACTTTTCCACAGCTTAACCACCATATAAAATTAACTTATTTACTGTTTCTCTTACCACTAAAATGAATGCTGCATGTAAACAAGTTTGAGAACTGTTTTTGACTGAAACAAACAGACTGCAAGATATTTCTTCAGTCAAAAAAAAAAAAAATGACTTACTAAGGATTATGAAAGAATTGTAGTTTGGAGTCTACAACCATGGTGAGCCACCTGCAAATCCCCCACAAAAATGAAGAGAACTCTTGTATAGAGGGGAAAAGGAATTTTGGAGAACTAGAGTAAACAAAGAGTCTGTGATAATCAGTTGTGACAATCTCTCAATGGCTGAGCTCTTGCCAGGAAAGAAGGAGTCTTTCATCTTCATATTGGGCTCAGCTATTATTATAGGGCATGAAATCTCCCCATTCAAGCCTCTCTATTTAATTGAGTTTATTCTTTATTCATTTTTAACAATCACTTCATTGCCTTTCTTTATAATTTGCCATATTTATTGATATTAAGTTGAACCATATGAAATTTCCAATACCTGTCCTTTTTTTGTCAATTTAAGTTGAATAAACATTATATTTCTCTAATGTTTGTATAATACATTTAAATTTTATATAAGTTAAATACGGTGTGTTTCTCATGAGTTGCTTTTTTAATCAGTGTTATGTTCCCAATATTGATCCATATTGGGTTGTTGGTAGCTGCTGCTGCTGCTAAGTCGCTTCAGTCATGTCCAACTCTGTGCACCCATAGACGGCAGCCCACTAGGCTCCTCTGTCCCTGGGATTCTCCAGGCAAGAACACTGGAGTGGGTTGTTGGTAGCTATGTTTGCTCATTTTTTAAGGTTATATAATATTTGTTTGTGTGACTTCACCATGATTTATTTATCTAGTCTCAAGGCCATGGACATTGTTTTCAGTTTTTTTGCTCTTTCAAATGATGTTACCGTTAAATTTTTACACATGGCTTTGTGTGCATGAGCATTTTTGCTTTACACATGTAGAATTAATGGGTCATGGGGGCCATGTTTTCAACCTTAGAAAGTAAGTATAGTTTTTAAAATTAGATTAGTGGTGATTGTACTGACTTTCACATTTACTGGCAGTTTATAAACTTACTTGTTACCCTGGATTCTTATCAGTTTTACTATTGTTAGAGGCTGTAAAATGAAATGGTGTTTTTGGCTAAATTTTTACACATGGCTTTGTGTGCATGAGCATTTTTGCTTTACACATGTAGAATTAATGGGTCATGGGGGCCATGTTTTCAACCTTAGAAAGTAAGTATAGTTTTTAAAATTAGATTAGTGGTGATTGTACTGACTTTCACATTTACTGGCAGTTTATAAACTTACTTGTTACCCTGGATTCTTATCAGTTTTACTATTGTTAGAGGCTGTAAAATGAAATGGTGTTTTTGGTTTTAATGTTCATTTTCCTAATTGTCAATGAGATTGAGTGTATTTTCAAGTGTTTATTGGCCTTTCATGTATTTTAATCTGTGAAATGCTTATTCATCCTTTGTGACCATTTTGGGGAAGTAGTTGGATGGTTTGATTGTTTTCTATTTCTTATTGGTTTGAAAGGGTTTTTTATATTCTAGGTAGAATGTCTGCTCCTTTGTGACTTCTTTTTATGTTTTTAAATTATGAAATATTTTGCATTTAATTATTTTTGATATATATTATTTAATATATTTCTTAAGAAGTTGTTCCACATCCAAAGTCATCTAATCTAGGGGCTACATTTTGAGATTCAGTATTGTAAATTATGATAAAAATAATCAGGTTGTTGTACTAATTTACAGCTCCATTTCCAGTTGTATATTTTACTAGCACAAGCAAGCACAGCCACTAATTGCGTATATGAAATTTTCTCTCACAAATACTTATTCATCCACGCATATAATTAAAGAAAATCAAAATCATTTTACTCTTATTTGGCAGTGACAAAAGCATATATTTATTTCTTGACTTGGGGCCCCATCCATTTGGTTGCTTTCTATCATAATATACTTGGGGAATAACTTGATAGTGTTGATATCACAGAGAATATCTGATGATGTTACACTAATTAGACCTTTCTTTGGTTATCCTGTTACTGCATAATAAATTACTTAGTGGCTTAAAACAATCATCTTAATTCATAATTTTGGAGATAAGGAATTTAGGAAGGGCTGGAACACATGATGGTTGCATTCATTCTTTGGTCGGAGATTTAGTTGTTTGAAAGCCTGCCTAGGCTGGACGTGCAAGATGATTCAGTCACATGACAGACATTGACACAATCAGCTGGGAACTTAGCTGGAGCTATAGACCAAACACCTCACATGACTTTTCTGTATGACCTGGACTTCTGACAGCATGGCTACATGGTTTTGAGAGAGAGTGTCCAAGAGGCCATGACAAAGAATGAGCATTCCAAAGGTTCAAGGTAGAAGTTCTAAGTCTTCTGACTTAGCCTTACAAGTCCTACAGTATCACTTCTACGGCAGGTCAGTCACTAAGGCCAGCCTGATTCAAGGGGCAGGAAATTCAATTTTACATCTCAATGGGAGGAATGTCAAAGTATTTGTAGTTGTCATTGTCCCCCCACCTGTTGAGTTTTAAGAACCAAGGACTCTATTTACCTTAATAGGAAACGTGCATTCTGAAGGGTAGATTTTATATCTTGTAAAAGTTCGGGGGCCTGTCACATGGTTGAAATTTTTCGTGTTTATTTATTTGAGATATGTTAAAATAAGTTAGAAAAAATTGTTTGCTCTTTACTTTGCCCACTATAAAGACAAAATCACACCTTACATATGATCTGGAAGACAACATATATCAACAACTTGTGGTGAGTTGTACTGGTCCAAGTTCTAGATCTACCATTCAGTTCTAGCCTGGAGTTAGAATAGAGGAAGACCACCCGAGCCCAAGTCCTCCTGCTACTTGGGTGTAGGGCTTAGTATCGGGAGGATCTATGGCAGATAGAGATGTATCTGCAAAGGAAATTAGCGAAAACCATGGCTTACTTCAGTGACACCTATTCTCCATGGGCCATGGAAGACACCTCAACAGCTGACAGTAGTACTCCAAGCCTGGACTGCCTGGACTGGTTATTATGTGATTTAATGAAATATGTAATTGGAGGAGCACAATAGAATTACATTGTGAAATGTAAATAATACACACAAGACAGAGCCCAGATAGATATAAATAAGCACAAGGTATTAGTAAATAATATAAGCTGCTGACTCAGAATCCAGTCATCAGATCAGATCAGATCAGTCTGTCGGTCATGTCCAACTCTTTGCGACCCCAAGAATCGCAGCACACCAGGCCTCCCTGTCCATCACCAACTCCCGGAGTTCACTGAGACTCACGTCCATCGAGTCAGTGATGCCATCCAGCCATCTCATCCTCTGTCGTCCCCTTCTCCTCCTGCCCCCAATCCCTCCCAGAATCAGAGTCTTTTCCAATGAGTCAGTTCTTCACATGAGGTGGCCAAAGTACTGGAGTTTCAGCTTTAGCATCATTTCTTCCAAAGAAATCCCAGGGCTGATCTCCTTCAGAATGGACTGGTTGGATCTCCTTACAGTCCAAGGGACTCTCAAGAGTCTTCTCCAATACCACAGTTCAAAAGCATCAATTCTTCGGCACACAGCTCTCTTTATGGTCCAACTCTCACATCTATATATGACAATTCTAAAAACCAAAGCTTTGACTATCCGGACCTTTGTTGGCAAAGTAATGTCTCTGCTTTTTAATATGCTGTCTAGGTTTGTCATAACTTTTCTTCCAAGGAGCAAGCGTCTTTTAATTTCATGGCTGCAGTCACCATCTGCAGTGATTTTGGAGCCCAAGGAAATAAAGTCTGACACTGTTTCCACTTTTTCCCCATCTATTTCCCATGAACTAATGGGACCAGATGCCATGATCTTAGTTTTCTGAATGTTGAGCTTTAAGCCAACTTTTTCACTCTTTTTCACATTCATCAAGAGGCTCTTTAGTTCTTCTCCACTTTCTGCCATAAGGGTGGTGTCATCTGCATATCTGAGGTTATTTATATTTCTCCTGGCAATCTTGATTCCAGCTTGTGCTTCTTCCAGCCCAGCATTTCTCATAATGTACTCTGCATAGAAGTTAAATAAGCAGGGTGACAATATACAGCCTTGACGTACTCCTTTTCCTATTTGGAACCAGTCTGTTGTTCCATGTCCAGTTCCAACTGTTGCTTCCTGGCCTGCATACAGATTTCTCAAGAGGCAGGTCAGGTGGTCTGTTATTCCCATCTCTTTAAAAATTTTCCAGTTTGTGGTGATCCACACAGTCAAAGGCTTTGCATAGTCAATAAAGCAGAGGTAGATATTTTTCTGGAACCCTCTTGCCTTTTTGATGATCCAACAGATGTTGGCAATTTGATCTATGGTTCCTCTGCCTTTTCTAAATCCAGCTTGAATATTTGGAAGTTCATGGTTCACATACTGTTGAAGCCTGGCTTGGAAGATTTTGAGCATTACTTTACTAGTGTGTGAGATGAGTGCAATTGAGCGATAATTTGAACATTCTTCGGCATTTGTATGTACATTATATATAATGTATATATGTGGTGGCTCAGATGATAAAGAATCTGTCTGCAATTCAGGGGATCTGGATTCAATCCCTGGGTCAGCAAGATCCCTTGATGAAGGGGATGGCAATCCACTCCAGTATTCTTGCCTAGAGAATTCCATGGACAGAGGAGCCTGGAGGGCTATCATCTATGGGTCACAAAAAGTCAGACATGATATTAGAAAGTATGCAATACTTACTAATAAATGATATTAGTAATACTTACTAATACTTATTAGTAAGTAATACTAATAAAATGATATTAGTAAGTATGTAATATCATCTGTTTCTTCTGAAATCCAGAAAGCTATGCAAGTTAGAGTGTTTTCCTGTTTCTAATTTTCATTGCACATCTTTAAAAATCCTTTTCTTTATAATCCAATTTTTGGGTGCAAAGTTCAGTGTGTGTTCATTAAGTCAAAGTTAATATAATGTTTTAATATTCTATGTCTTTACTCATTTTTATCTGCTTGATATAGCTGATAAAATATTTATTTGAAAATTTATAAAATTTGGATATATGTACCTTATTTTATCAAATTTTCTTGAACATGGACAGGATCAGTGAATATAATGGGCTAATACTCCTGTTATTCAGTTACTAATCAGCTAACTTGGAATTCACCAAAGAGGAGATTGTTCTATGTGGATTTTGATTTTTCTATGTGGATATGTTCATCTGATTAAATCAGATGAGCCCTTTAAAAGAAGTTGAAGCATCAAAGAGATGCTTTTCCGATGGTCTTGAAGGTACAGCTTATGACCTCCACAACTTCATAGAAATGATTCCTGCCAGTAACCACATTAGCTTGGAAGAGGACTCTGAACGTCGGATGAGACTCTTGCTCCACCTGTCTCTTAGGTTTCAGTCTTATGAGACCTGGAGCAGAAAATCCAGTTGAGCCTTGTTTGTATTTCTGACCTACAGGAACTGTGAAATAATGAATTTGCATTATTTAAAAAACTGCTAAATTTGTGGTAGTTTGTTATGTAGCAATGGAAATGTAAAACAGCCCCTCCTTTTTAACATATTTATGAGGTCTTTTATCTCTATCTCTCATCATGTTGTTTACTCTACCACTAGCCTAAAAAGGTAATCATTCTAATATATTTATTTTGTATCCTTTTATTATATATGTATTGCTGAAAAATACATGTTATTTTTATAAGTACATATATTTATTTTATAAACTATTATAGGTCTCATTTTATCTCATAATTTTTTACACAACAGTGCTTCTATGAACTATTTAAATTACATTTACATTTAGCCTATCATTTTCTGTGGCCTTCTAATATTCCATGGTTTGAATCCACCATGTTTTTCTGTCCTTTCCCTAGCAATGGCCCTCCAGATTGACTCCAATTTCCTACCATGATAAGCAGTGCTGTAGAAGTCATTCCTTTTGGACCTGGTAGCAATTTCTCTAGGATATATGCTCAGGAAAAGGAATGCTGCTATTTTTTAAGTATTTATATACTAAATCTGATCGCATACTATCAGATTGCTATCCATAATAGCTCCACAGTCTAAACTACCATCTGTACTGTATAAATATTTCCATATTCCCATGAACTCTCCAATAATTTATGCTACTTAAAATTTTAATACTTGCTAATATAATGGGTATAAAGTTACATCATATTGTTTTAATTTGATTTTCTTTATTAAAAATGAGTTTAAGCATTCCCTCATATCTTTATTAGTCATTCATGTTATTTTTTCTATGATTATAAATTTAATTTTTAAAAATAATCAATATTCATATCTCCTTCACAGAAGAGTTATTTATCAAGCAGTCACATCATGTTGGTGTTTATCTTAGTCTCCCAGCATGTTGATATTATCTGTAACTTTATGACTAGGTATTTGTGAAATGCTTTTACTTTTTCTGCTTTTATTCTTTTAAATATGCCTGTGGGAATTAATCACAAATATGTTGATTTTTATAGGAAAACCATACATCTCTTTTTAGTACTGGGATTTACTTATTATTGACTCATAGAACCTCCAATTTCCACACAGGTATCCAAGTATTACTTTTTACATTAAATTCACTTGAATAGGTACTGCAATGAATTAGTGGCCTTTAACTACCAAAAGGACATTCCATGTCAGAAAAGAGTTTACCAAACATGAGTGGACAGTCTTTTTGTTTTTGTTTTGGTAGGAATATAGAATTTCACATGAAAAGATACCAAAAAGGAGACTATAATAGACTGAAAATATCACTGATTCCTGTAGGTCATTGATCTTAATATTAAAGAGAAAATGTTAAATGTTCTCATAAATATATAAATCCGACTTGCTTCTTATATATCTTTATTCACTGTTCTCCACTCAGTTTCAATTTAGCAAAAAAGACAAAAAGGAACAATATTCATAACTTTTGTCCATTTTCTTTTTCTTTTTTTTTTTAGTATTTGCTCTTTTACTTTATTCAGTGCTTTACTTGCAATAGCTCATATAATCCTCAGAAAACTCCTGAGATTTATACTCCTTTTATCACTGTTTTACAAATGAGAATCTAGAGGCTTATTGTAACCAAGGGGTCAAAAGCTTAAGTGCTTTACCATGTAAGTTCTATTATGCTAAGCTGCCTTAGCTTAAATTAATGTTCTTGTCATAATGTGGAATCTGTAAGGCAGGCTCCAATCTGGGTATGGCTTATTAGCGAGTATGTGTGTGAATGATGCTGGTGTCTTAGCACTGTTGCTGACACTACTTCTTTGCTAAGCAGTCTCAAAGTTGGAGTGGCAGTACATGTAGAATTAGATTATATCTAATTAAATAAGATTTAGTGGTTTGTTGTCTTTTTAGCATTGGTGACTCTTATTTCCTTCTGACCTTTTGACTTTTGGACAGAGCTACACTTAATAGTATAAGGAAAATAGCACTAAAAAAGCAAGTATGCTGCCCAATTTTAGTGCCTGGAGAACCAAAATGCTGACATGATAAAAAAAAAATTGCTATATAGATATTACTGCAAGAACACACTGTTGCCATTATAACACAAATTCAAGATTGCTTGATGAGAGTGATCATTAAGGCATTGCTTATGTGAAATTAAACATTTGAATTTTAAGTAATATAGTGATTCTGGGTACAAAAACCTGAATACTGGAAAACATATGGTTGTATTTATATCAGTTCAGTTCAGTTCAGTCGCTCAGTCGTGTCCGACTCTTTGCAACCCCATGAATCACAGCACACCAGGCCTCCCTGTCCATCACCATCTCCTGGAGTTCACTCAGACTCATGTCCCTTGAGTCAGTGATGCCATCCAGCCATCTCATCCTCTGTCGTCCCCTTCTCCTCCTGACCCCAATCCCTCCCAGCATCAGAGTCTTTTCCAATGAGTCAACTCTTCACATGAGGTGGCCAAAGTACTGGAGTTTCAGCTTTAGCATCATTCCTTCCAAAGAAATCCCAGGGCTCATCTCCTTCAGAATGGACTGGTTGGATCTTCTTGCAGTCCAAGGGACTCTCAAGAGTCTTCTCCAACACCACAGTTCAGAAGCATCAATTCTTCGGCACTCAGCCTTCTTCACAGTCCAACTCTCACATCCATACATGACCACAGGAAAGACCGTAGCCTTGACTATATTCTGTTTAACTTGGGATCCTGTATTTGCCTCTTCCTTTGGATATAGTTTTCTATCCTAAGGAAAATAAAAGAAGCTAAAATTGTATCCTGTTACAGGTCAGTCAATATAATACTCAGAGAAGTTGAGTACTATCCAAATACTTCTCCTTCTAAGTTTTGAGAGCAAAAACAAATGGGAAATATGCCCCATTATTCAAAAGGGGGAACATTAGGAAGAGAGGAGAGGCACTATAAAAGTCTCAAGCCCCGGACATGAACTGATGTCTATGCTAGATGCAATTACATTCATCTTGTTGGATATTCACACTTTACTTTAGCTTTAATTGAGAGAGTACAAGAGGCATGCATGAAGCTGCAGTATGTTCAGAGGAGCTGTGGAAAACATGTAAATGCATTGATTCTGAGTGGGAGACCTGTGTAAATCTTCCATTCAAGGGCCAGACATGAAATATTGGAAGCTTTTGATACTTGACATTGCTTCTGCTTTTCTCTTTTGTCCATGTACTCTCTAAATAAGCTTATTTTCCTTTTTCAAGTGCCTGCTGTTAAGAAGTGCTGATTTGGTTTGAACTGTGTGGGAGATCTAGGACAAAGTAGACCAGATTGAAAGAAAATTATTGAACATTCTGAGGCAGTTGGAAAATTTCACTTGCTTGCCATATGATATACTCCTTTTTGCTTTTGATTCAGATGTTTTGGACATTTGTTGACCTAGGACACATTTATAAACATTCTGCTTTTACTCAGTGAATTTCTTACCACATATAATCATATATACTTAGTATTTGAGATTAGCTTTGGGCAATTTTGTCACAATTTATCACTGGTCATCTACTTTCTCTGCCAAATATTTGTACACAGTTTGCCTTCCCTATCATACTGCCAACTTTAGATGCTTAGGTAATAGTATATGTAAATGGCCATGGCAAGCAAAATATGGATGCCTCCTAGACGAATGCTAAAATAGTCATTGTGGTTGGATGGTTCTTTTGTTTAAGAAAGAGGCTACCATCACACTGATACCAAAACCAGACAAAGATACGACAAAAGAGGAAAGTTACAGACCAATATCACTGATTAATATAGATGCAAAAATTCTCAACAAAATACTAACAAACCAGCTCCAACAAAACATTGTGAAAGTGAAAGTGTTAGTCATTCAGTTGTGTCTGACTCTTTGTGACCCCATGTCTGTAGCCTACCAGGCTCCTCTGTCCATGAGATTCTCCAGTGCCAGGGTCCAGCTCCGGTGGATCCAGGGAGTTCGAAGCGGGGATGGCGTTGGCGAGGATCAGGAAACAATTGCTTAATCAAACGTTAATTAAGGCTACAAAGAGTGGTGAAATAAGGATAGCTCAGTGAGGAAATTCACTGCAGAAAAGAGGCTGAATAATTCAGCCAGAAGGTGAAAGAAAGAACGACATGGGGAGACCAAGTTTTGGTGAACAAGGCCCGCACTTTATTTTCCAAAGTAGTTTTTATACCTTAAGTTATGCATAGAGGATAATGGGGGAAGGGGTAGAGTCATGCAGGCTTTCTTCTTGCAAACTTATCTTATGCAAAAGTTTAGGTGATTTGCATCATCTTCTGGCCCGGAGGCCTGTTAACATTTTAAGACCCTTTCTTCAGAAAACTTATTTTTCTCTAAAGGTGGTTAGTCAGGCGCCACCCTCCAAAAGCATTAGATAAAGTTGCATTCCTACAGGGCAAAGGTGTGGTGGGCTATAACAAGAAAAAGAATTAACTCAAGCGTCCAAGGTTACAAACATTAAAGCTACTACTTACACCAATTATATTAATCAATACATTGCCAGGGACACAGCAGGTAAGGGATATGGAGACTTAGCAGCAAACATTGGCCCAACAAATGAAAAACCCTTCACCAATACAATTTCTAATCAATCTTTTAACTGCTCAAAGGAATCTGTATTTAGACAGTTTAGAACATCTCATGCCTCTCACAGATGGGAGGCTCTGAGCAATCACATGTGGCCGGAAAAACCTATTCAGGCAGGCTAGAGAACTTCCAAAGGAGTTTGTAGGTTGAAACACTATTACACTCAGGAACTTTATTAACTGGAGCTGTAAGTCAACTCTTTTTTTCAGAGAGAGGTAGTGGGGGACAGCCCCGCGTAAAGTCAGAGGTGTAGGTGAGAGCACAAAGCAGAAAGTAGGCAGACTCTGGTTTTGGGGGTAGATGCTCGAGAATTTCCAGGGGGACTCCTGAGGCTCGATCCCGCCTTTGCGTATGCTGAGCCTCCTTCCTCATGACCTTTGCCAGGGGCGGAGCTCCTGCTCCCGGCATCTCCCCCTTTTCTATTTCTTAAAACAGCCAGATGCAGCTCAGTCGCGACCTTCTGAATGTTCTGCCGAAGAATCCTGACAATACAAGGAAGAATGATTATGAGAAGCAAAATTAAAGCACCAGCAGCAACATAACTGAGGATATTAGACAGAATGTTTTTTCCTGAAATGAAGTTAGAGAAAATGTGAAAAAAGTCATTAGCTGCTCCAGCGGCGGTAAAATCCAGTCAAAAGTGTTCCAGGGTCTGTATTTGATTATGAAGTTTCCCTAAGTCCAGGCCAATGTCAGAGCTGTTAATTTTTTCCCATTCATAATCTGTCTCATTTACCTTTAAAGATGTCACGCATATCCACCGGTAATCAGCGTGGCAAGACAGAGCCATTTTCACTTTTAAAGCCTGTAATTCAGTCCCAATATGCATTATTGCCTCCTCTAAGGCATCTACCCTCATCTCCAACTTTCTATTTATAGCCTCCTGTGTTGCTAGAGTTAAAGAGACATTTTTAGACATGGTATCAACAAATTGGGCAGTATGCACTTGTTGAGTCAATCATATTGCTGCCACAGTAACAGAAATAATTGTGGTTATTAAAGCTGCTATTTCCAGGATAAGCAAGCCCACAAACCGTGGCAATCGCATTAAATCCTGCAGTTGTCAATAAGTGGTTACATCATAAGATAAGGTGGACAATGTAACACTACAAAGGAGAAAACATTATATTGAGGGTTTAAACAAGATGAGCGCATGCATTGTTCACAAGTCACTACATTGGGTCCACCAGTGAAAGTCATACGTACATTAAGTTTTCCAGAATCGTTGGTAAAGAGAAAAACATAAGGAGAGGGTAGACAAGCCAAAACAGAATAAGTAGAATTATTTTCTGGTTGGAGTTCACGCTGCAGCAGCCTCCTCAGTCTCGCTGGGATCTCGATGTTCATCTTGCCTTCCCTGCCACGGGCGCCGCCCCCGCTCCCTCGCTGAACCGGCCTCCTGCAGCGGCCAAGCGAGCGCAGATGGACGCTGGCAGGGCCATTGGCTGCGAACGCTGTGTGCTGGGCCCCTGAAGCCAGGCTGGTCCGGCCAGTGGCTCCCGACACGCGGCTATTCCGTGCTGCGGGGGCAGGGGTAGAGGAGTGCCCCTCCTCTTTTGTGATCCAAGCAATGGGGGAACCGGATGTCTGGGGGACTGCAACATGGTGAATAAGCCTGTCTGGGGTCTAAATTGGAGAATCTGTGTCCTGTGGAAAAATACAAGCACATCCTCGACTGCTAGTTAATAATGGGTCAGGACCCTTCCATTGTCCTGAGAGGAGGTCCTTCCATTTGACTAACGGCTTTGCATTTAATTGCTCCAGGCACCAATGGCGAAGCATTGCAGTAGTTCCGGCAGGATCAGTATTTAGAATATTTATTACGAAAAGAGCATGTTGCAAGATTTGATGGGGAGAACTATACTTAAACTCCCCTTCTTTTAATTTTTGAATTTGGATTTTTAATGTTTGATGTGCTCTTTCCACAATGGCTTGTCCCTGTGGATTATAAGGGATGCCTGTATTATGTTTAATTTGAAATTTTATACAAAATTCCTGAAAAGACTTAGAAGTGTAAGCAGGAGCATTGTCATTTTTCAAAGCTTTTGGCAGGCCCAAATATGAAAAACAAGTAGAGAGATGTTGTATTACATCTTTAATTGCTTCTCCGGTATGAGCAATTGCAATAATAACGTGATAAAAGATATCTACAGTTACATGAACAAAGGACAGTTTTCCAAGTGAAGAGATATGAGTTACATCCATTTGCCAGAGTATAACTCCCATAAGTAGACTATTATAAACAGTGGGGCAGTGTAAGCAAGAACACACAATCTCTTGAGCAGTCTCTCTGGGAATTTGGAATTGATATCTTAAGGCAGTAGCATTTTGATGATGAAGTAAGTGAGAGGCTCTGGCCTCCTCGATCACAGTAGCTACTGTATTTCTGGTTAACAAGTCAGCCAAATCATTAAAGGCATTTAAAGGGCTGGGCAATCCGGAATGAGCCCGAATGTGTCCAATGAAAAATATTTTATTTCTTTTCCAAATTTGTTGCTGTAATTTAGTTAACAAATGAAATATCATAGTTTTATTTTCAGGCAAAACCGCAGTTTCAATATGTGGAAACAACCTGACAATATACTGAGAATCAGAATAAAGGTTAAATTCCTCATCTGCAAACATAGCAAAAGCCTCTATGACTGCTGTTATTTCAGCTCTTTGAACTGAAGTTTCCTGTGTTTCTAAAACCTTTTGGTGATTTTTAGTAACTATGGAGGCTCCTGCTCCAGGCAACAATACTGGAGTGAGTTGCCATTACCTTCTTCAAGGGATCTTCCTGACCCAGGGATCAAATCCAGATCTCCTTCATTGCAGGCAGATTCTTTACTGTCTGAGCTACCAGGAAAGCCCACAACAAAACATTAAAAGGATTATATATCATGATCAAGTCAGATTGGTTTCAAAGATGCAAAGATTTTTTAATATCTGCAAATCAATCAACATGATATACCGCACTAACAAACTGAAGAATAAAAACTATATGATCATCTCAATAGATGCAAAAAGGGCTTTTGATAAAGTTCAACAGCAATTTATGATAAAAACTCTCTAGAAAGTGAGCACAGAGAGATCATACCTCAAGAAAATAAAGTCTATATATGACAAATCCATTGCTAGCTAAAGGCATTTCCTCTAAGATCAGGAACAAGACACAGATGCTCACTTTTATACAACATAGTTTTGAAAGTCCTAGTCACAGTAGTCAGAAAAGAAAAATAAATTAAAAAGAATCCAAATTGGAAAAGAAGTAAAACTGTCACTGTTTGCTGATTACATAATGCTATACATAGAAAATTCTAAAGACCTAACCAGAAAACTACTAAAACTCATCATGAACTTGGTAAAGTTGCTGGATGAAAGATTAATATACAGAAATCTGTTGCATTTCTAGACACTAACAACAAAGTATCAGAAAAATGAAGAAAATAGTCCCACTTATTGCATCAAAATGAATTAAATACTTGGGGATAAACCTACCTAAAGAGGCAAAAGACCTGGACCTGTACTCTGAAAACTATAAGACACTGATGAAAGAAATTGAAGATGACACAAACAGATGGGAAGATATACCATGTTCTTTGGCTGGAAGAATCAATGTTGTTAAAATGACCATATTGTTCAAGGGAATCTACAGATTCAATTCAATCCCTATAAAATCACCAATGGTTTCTTCACAGAACTAGAACAAAAATTTAAAAAATTTGTATGGAAACACACATGCCTGAATAATCAAAGCAATCTTAAGAAAAAAAAAATGGAGCTAGAGGAATCACATGCCCTGACCTCAGACTATACTACAAAGCTACAGTAATCAAAACAATATGGTATTGGCAGAAAACAGAAACAGAGATCAGTGTAACAGGATCAGATCAGATCAGATCAGTCGCTCAGTCGTGTCCAACTCTTTGCGACCCCACGAATCGCAGCATGCCAGGCCTCCCTGTCCATCACCAACTCCCGAAGTTCACTGAGACTCACGTCTTTCGAGTCACCATAAATAAACCCACTCATGTATAATCAATCCATTACAAAGGAGGCAAGAATATACAGTGGAGAAAGACAGTCTACTCAATGAGTGGTGTTGGAAAAACTGGACAGCTACATGTAAAAGAATGAAATTAGAACATTTTCTAACACCATACACAAAAATAAACTCAAAATGGATTAAAGACCTAAATGTAAGATCAGATGCTATAAATTCCTGGAGGAAAGCATAGGCAGAACACTCTTTGCCATAAATTGCAGCAAATTTTTTAAATCTCTCTCCAAAGTAAAGGAAACAAAACAAAAATAAACTGATGGGACCCAATCAAACACAAAAGCTTTTGCACAGTATAGGAAATCATAGACAAAATGGAAAGACAGCCTACAGATTGGGAGAAAATATTTGCAAATGATGAAATTGACAGGAGATTAATTTCCAAAACATGCAAAAGCTCATACAACTTAATATCTGGAAAAAACAACCCCATAAAAAATAAGCAGAAGATCTAAATAGACATTTCTCCAAAAAAGACATATAGATGGCCAACAGGCACAAGAAAAGATGCTCAATATGCTAATTATTAGAGAAATGAAAATTAAAACTACAATGAAGTGTCACCTCACACTTGTCAGAATGGCCATCATCTGAAATGTCTACATATAAGAAGTACTGGCTAAGGTTTGGAAAAAGGCACCCTCCTATGCTGTTGGTGGGAATATAACTTGGTGCAGCTGCTATAGAGAACAGTACAGAATTTCCTTTAAAAAACTAATTATGTATTAAACATATGATCCAGTGATCTCTGGGCATGTATCTGGAGAAAAACTATAATTGAAAAAGAAACATGCACCCTAATGTTCATTGCAGCACTATTTTCAATAGCCAAGACATGGAGGCAACCTAAATGTCCATTGACAGATGAACAGATAAAGATTTGGTATAGATATACAATGAAGTATTAGTAGTCATAAAAAGAATGAAATATACCACTTGCAGCAACATAGATGGACCTAGAGATGATCATATTAAGTGAAGTAAGCCATACAGAGAAAGACAAATATGTGGTATCAATTATATGTAGAGTCTAAAAAAGTGAGTCAAATCAACTTATTTATAAAACAGACCCATAGACATAGAAAACAAATTTATGGATACCAAAGAAGATAGCAGGGAGTGCAGTTTTGAGAGAGAAATTAGAAGTTTGGGATTAACATACACACTACTATGTATAAATAAAGAGCAAGGACCTACTGTATAGCATAGAGGAACTATACTCAATATCTTGAAATAACCTATAATGGAAAAGAATATGATGTACATGTATGTATTATATTTATACACCTATCTATCTATACACACAGGCATCTATCTATACACATACACATCTATCTATCTATACATACACACACATTATATATATACATATATATATATATATATACACACACACACACACATATATACATACAAGTATAATTTGGGCATCCCCTTTTGGCTCAGTGTAAAAAATCTGCCTGCCAATGCAGGAGGTGCAGGTTTGATCCCAGGGTTGGAAGATCCCCTAGAGAAAGAAATGGAAACCCACTTCAGTATATTTACCTGGGAAATTCCATGGACTGAGGAGCCTGGCGGGCTACAGTCCATGGGGTTGCAAAAGAGTTGGACATGACTTAGTGGAGCAAACAACAACAAAAAAATACACACACACACACACACACACACACACACACACACCACACACATATATATATATATATATATATATAACATATATGTATAACTGAATCTCTTCTCTGGACACCTGATACTAACACAACACTGTGGACTAACTATATTTCAGAAAAGTTTTAAAAAAGAAAGCACATCAACAGACTCTTTACCACTTCAACCACAGTTCCTAGACTACAATTGTTTTGCATAATCCAGAAAGGATAATTTGAATTTCTTCATAGAGAGATATGGTGATGACAAGAAATGTAGGGATGGAAGAAAGAGGAAAATATAAGGCCTAGCAAGGTGGTAATATTAGTCTGGTCAGATCAGATCAGATCAGATCAGTTGCTCAGTTGTGTCCAACTCTTTGCGACCCCATGAATCACAGCATGCCAGGCCTCCCTGTATATCACCATTTCCCGGAGTTCACTCAAATTCACGTCCATCGAGTTGGTGATGCCATCCAGCCATTTCATCCTCTGTCGTCCCCTTCTTCTCCTGCCCCCAATCCCTCCCAGCATCAGAGTCCTTTCCAATGAGTCAACTCTTTGCATGAGGTGGCCAAAGTACTGGAGTTTCAGCTTCAGCATCATTCCCTCCAAAGAAATCCCAGGGCTGATCTCCTTCAGAATGGACTGGTTGGATCTCCTTGCAGTCAAGGGACTCTTGAGAGTCTTCTCCAACACCACAGTTCAAAAGCATCAATTCTTTGGTGCTCAGCCTTCTTCACAGTCCAACTCTCACATCCATACATGACCACAGGAAAAACCATAGCCTTGACTAGACGAACCTTTGTTGGCAAAGTAATGTCTCTGCTTTTGAACATGCTATCTAGGTTGGTCATAACTTTCCTTCCAAGGAGTAAGCATCTTTTAATTTCATGGCTGCAGTCACCATCTGCAGTGGTTTTGGAGCCCCCCAAAATAAAGTCTGACACTGTTTCCACTGTTTCCCCATCTATTTCCCATGAAGTGGTGGGACCGGATGCCATGATCTTCGTTTTCTGAATGTTGACCTTTAAGCCAACTTTTTCACTCTCCACTTTCACTTTCATCAAGAGGCTTTTGAGTTCCTCTTCACTTTCTGCCATAAGGGTGGTGTCATCTGCATATCTGAGGTTATTGATATTTCTCTCAGCAATCTTGATTCCAGCTTGTGTTTTTTTCAGTCCAGCGTTTCTCATGATGTACTCTGCATATACGTTAAATAAGCAGGGTGACAATATACAGCCTTGACGAACTCCTTTTCCTATTTGGAACCAGTCTGTTGTTCCATGTCCAGTTCTAAATGTTGCTTCCTGACCTGCATACAGGTTTCTCAAGAGGTAGGTCAGGCGGTCTGGTATTCCCACCTCTTTCAGAATTTTCCACAGTTTCTTGTGATCCACACAGTCAAAGGCTTTGGCATAGTCAATAAAGCAGAAATAGATGTTTTTCTGGAACTCTCTTGCTTTTTCAATGATCCAGCAAATGTTGGCAATTTGATCTCTGGTTCCTCTGCCTTTTCTAAAACCAGCTTGAACATCAGGGAGATCACGGTTGATGTATTGTTGAAGCCTGGCTTGGAGACTTTTGAGCATTACTTTACTAGCATGTGAGATGAGTGCAATTTGAGCATTCTTTGGCATCATCTTTCTTTGGGATTGGGATGAAAACTGGCCTTTTCCAGTCCTGTGTCCACTGCTGAGTTTTCCAAATTTGCTGGCATATTGCGTGCAGCACTTTCACAGCATCATCTTTCAGGATTTGAAATAGCTCAACTGGAATTCCATCACCTCCACTAGCTTTGTTCGTAGTGATGCTTTCTAAGGCCCACTTGACTTCACATTCCAGGATGTCTGGCTCTAGATGAATGATCACACCATAGTGATTATCTGGGTCATGAAGATCTTTTTTGTACAGTTCTCTGTATTCTTGCCACCTCTTCTTAATATCTTCTGCTTCTGTTAGGTCCTTACCATTTCTGTCCTTTATCGAGCCCATCTTTGCATGAAATGGTCCCTTGGTATCTTTAATTTTCTTGAAGAGATCTCTAGTCTTTCCCATTGTGTTGTTTTCCTCAGTTTCTTTGCATTGATTCCTGAGGAAGGCTTTCTTATCTCTTCTTGCTATTCTTTGGAACTCTGCATTCAGATGCTTATATCTTTCCTTTTCTCCTTTGCTTTTCACTTCTCTTCTTTTTCACAGCTATTTGTAAGGCCTCCCCAGACAGCCATTTTTGCTTTTTTGCATTTCTTTTCCATGGGGATGGTCTTGATCCCTGTCTCCTGTACGATGTCACGAACCTCAGTCCATAGTTCATCAGGCAGTCTATCTATCAGATCTAGGCCTTAAATCTATTTCTCACTTCCACTGTATAATCATAAGGGATTTGATTTAGGTCATACCTGAATGGTCTAGTGGTTTTCCCTACTTTCTTCAATTTTAAGTCTGAATTTGGCAATAAGGAGTTCATGATTTGAGCCACAGTCAGCTCCTGGTAGGACATATCAACTGATAACTTTTTTTGTAGTGAAAACATTCTTTGATTAGTGGGATTTTTTGGAAAACAAAGAAAAGAATAGTGTTTTTGTCTGACAAAGAGTTGCAGAACCAGGAGGTCATCAAAGGAATCAAGACCACAATAGAGCCAGGTGAAAACAAAGAGGCAAGAGACACATAGGGATAATAAAGATAAAAGGTAATTTGAGAGTTGTAGAAGGGCTTTAAAAATTCCCTTAACCTCCTATGTTTTTACACATGTGTATATGTATGTATCTACCTAACTACCTACCTATCTTTTAGTGAATTTGTGGCTCTGGAATCAGAAGATCATATAAACCTTCAGACAGATGACATGCTGATACTATTAGATGAAAGATTAATACCCTTATGTTCACAGAGGGAGTCATTTGCTTGCTTTTTCTACTCATCACTGCCTCAAGATGAGAAACCAAAATGAGAAAGATGGATCCTACCTTGAAAGTGGTTTTAATGAAACTGCTAATGATAGACAGGTTATAGCTAAAAAGAGCACTTCCCAACCCAGGTATTAAACCTGATACTCTCACAGAGTATCTCACAGGCAGATTCTTTGACATCTGAGACACCAGAGAAGCCACTGATACACCTTGCATACCAATTAATAAAAATAGTTAGCCTTTAAATATATAAGGGTATTTTCTAGATTTTGAAATAAGGACTATATTTGTTTTCTATCCTTTGGTATTTTAAAACTCACAGTAGTAGAAAATCATCATACAAAGATCTCTAAGACTTTAGATGGATTTTAGGGACTGGGTTTAAATAGATTTCTGTGATTCCTTAGGTCTTTTCTTTAACCTCTTCCCCTTGCCCTTTCAAAAGGTCTTCACTATAGATTGAAGACTTTTAGACTGAAATTGGGGAAACAGTATGTGCATGGAGGTGAAAAACACACGTCACTTCAAAAGAATGGAAGATGACAGAAGGTTACCTTGAACCTCAAAATTTCTCTCCTTGGCAAATGAGCTATAAAATGATTTCTTCAATATGAGCCCAATTTAGCACAGTCCTAATTTCAATGACCTCTGGATTTTTGAGGTCAAGAAGATGGAAAAGTGGGTTCCCTGTGATTATCTCCTATAGAAATTCCATGTCTGTGATCCAAAAGGAATTTGAGGATATCAGCATGTTTTCTTTTAATCTTGACAAGGTGTCAAGAAAAATACGAGTGATAAAATCAATTATAGCATACATACTAAGATATTTTTTTGTTTTGTTCTGGTCTGTTATTCATTTTTTCATCAAAGTTAGAATTGAACCGAGCTAATCTATTTCTCATCAAGAAAGTTTATACTGTGTTTGGGAGAAGTGGAAATCAATAATAGTAATATACAGTTAAAAAAAAAAATCACTCCAGTTGGTTTGGAATATTTTTAGTAGGTTTTAAAAATTGACATGAGATTAGTGGATTTTACACAATAGCTGAATAAGGAGCTGCATGGAGTGACATAGAGGAGGAACTTCTGAATGAATGTCACATACTACTTACATAAAAGTTGGAAAGCTCAATAGGAATTAATTTCTTTAAGCGATTTTTATCTATTTAAATGTCCTATGGCCACAACTTTTTTATAACCCACTCTTGTTTAATTACTGAAACTCTGTTCTCACTGGGCCCATAGAGGATGCCATTTCTTGCTATCTTTTCATCTACTATTAGTATCTTTTCCTTAATTTTAAATATCATTTTCATCATGTTAATGCTTCTCTCAAATCCTCTGAGACCTTGTATCACTATGACTCCATTGCACTAGCCTGGAAAACATCAACCCTAGATGGATCTTGTTTTTTCTGGATAGTTCTTTGACATCTAAACACTTCTCAGAAGTGTGGCAGATTTTAAAATCACTATCTCCAAATTAATTTGGTCTGTCAAGATGTCCATAAATTCTCCTATGTATTATCTAGGCAGATTAAAAAAAATATTTTAACACTTCTCAACTTGCCTCAAAATTGATCTCTTCCCATCTTGTCTTTTTATAGCCTCAGCTCATCACTGAAAAAAATCTCATCTCTTCACTGAAAAAAATCCCTCAATTCTTGTTTACCTACTGTGAAATAATAGAAAAATTTTTTTTATTAATCTCTGCTTCCAAGTTTATGGCACATAGCTCCTAAAATCCTTGTAATTTCCCAAGAGAACTAGGGGCATCTTTTGTTCTAATATTTGGTCTTTGGCCTTGTTCCTGACACAAAGTTCCTACATCCCTTGGAATTTCCTGGGGGAATAGGAGTATGTTTTGTTCTGAAGAGGTGACTCTTGATTGGTTCATGTGTAACTTCAGGATGGGAGCTGGTGACCACAAAGACAAAGCCATGATTAAAAGCTTGGAACTTGCAACTCCACTCTTCATCCTCAGGGAATGGAAGAGGGGCTGGAGATTGTGTTCATGATTGATACCTATATGATAAAGCCTCCATTAAAATAACCTAAAGTGTGGTGTTTGGAGAGTTTCTAAGTTGGTGAACACATCTATGTTTTGGGAGGTGGCACACCCTAACTACGAAGGAACAAAAACATCTATGCTTAGGACCTATCCAGACCTTACTCCACGTATCTCTTCATCTGGCTGTTCATTTTATTCTTTCTCATGTACTTTATTATGTAATCAGCCGCAAATGTGTTTTCCTGAGTTCTGTGACATGTTCTAGCAAATGATTGAACCAAGGAGGGGGTCTTAGCACCCTCTGCTTTGTAGCCAAGTTGGACAGATGTTGTAGGCAACCTAGGGACCTATTGCTTGTGATTGATGACCAGAGGCACGGGCACAAATGTGGAACTGAGCCTTTAACCTGTATGGTCTTCACTAACTCTAAGTAATTAGTGTCAGAATTTCGTGTATGGAAACCTATAATTCTGCTCTTGTAAATATGGTAATGTTGTGGGTGTAGTAGCAGTGTGATAGTTAAGGTAAACAGTGAGTTTCTTTTTTAACCAGTTACTGACTTACATGCACTGTACCCTATTTTCACCTGACGATGGATTATAAAGAAAAACGTATTTCTTTCCTTTGAAAGAGAACTCTTCTGTCTCTACTCTGACCTCCATCTCATCTTAGTTTTTTTAGGGATCTCATTCTCGGATTATTTCTTTTCCTGTATGTTCAATATTCTCTTCTTAATAGCACCTTTATATTAGATTAGAATTTTAATATGCTCAGTTCTCTGCTGTCTCAAAATAATTATTTTCTTCTGCCCCAACTTTACAAATAGTAGTGAAAATGAGAGAAGTGAAAAGCAAAGGAGAAAAGGAAAGATATGCCCATTTGAATGCAGAGTTCCAAAGAGTAGCAAGGAAAGATAAGAAAGCCTTCCTCAGTGACCAGTGCAAAGAATAGAGGAAACAATAGAATGGGAAAGACTAGAGATCTCTTCAAGAAAATTAAAGATACCAAGGGACCATTTCATGCAAAGATGGCACAATAAAGGACAAAAATGGTATGGACCTAACAGAAGCAGAAGATATTAAGAAGAGATGACAAGAATGCACTAAAGACCTATACAAAAAAAGATCTTCATGACCCAGATAATCACAATGGTGTGATCACTCACCTAGAGACAGACATCCTGGAATGTGAAGTCAAATGGGTCTTTGGAAGCATCACTATGAACAAAGCTAGTGGAGATGATGGAATTCCAGTTGAGCTATTTCAAATCCTGAAAGATGATGCTGTGAAAGTGCTGCACGCAATATGCCAGCAAATTTGGAAAACTCAGCAGTGGTCACAGGACTGGAAAAGGTCAGTTTTCATTCCAATCCCAAAGAAAGGCAATGCCAAAGCATGTTCAAACTACCACACATTGCACTCATCTCACATGCTGGTAAAGTAATGCTCAAAATTCTCCAAGCCAGCCTTTAACAGTAAATGAACCGTGATCTTCCAGATGTTCAAGCTGGTTTTAGAAAAGGTAGAGGAACCAGAGATCAAATTGCCAACATTTGCTGGCTCATAGAAAAAGCAAGAGAATTCCAGAAAAACATCTATTTCTGCTTTATGGACTATGCCAAAACCTTTGACTGTGTGGATCACAATAAACTGTGGAAAATTCTGAAAGAGATGGGAATACCAGAGCACCTGACCTGCCTCTTAAGACTTGTATGCAGGTCAGGAAGCAACATTTAGAACTGGACACAGAACAACAGACTGGTTCCAAATAGGAAAAGGAGTACGTCAAGGCTGTATATTGACACACTGCTTCTTTAACTTTTTTGCAGAGTGCATCATGAGAAACACTGGGCTGGATGAAGCACAAGCTGGAATCAAGATTGTGGGGAGAAATATCAATAACCTCAGATATGCAGATGACACCACCCTTATGGCAGAAAGTGAAGAGGAACTCAAAATCCTCTTGATGAAAGTGAAAAAGGAGAGTGAAAAAGTTGGCTTAAAGCTCAACATTCAGAAAATTAAGGTCATGGCATCTGATTCCATCACTTCATGGAAATATATGGGGAAACAGTGGAAACAGTGTCAGACTTCATTTTTCTGGGCTCCAAAATCACTGCAGATGGTGACTGCAGCCATGAAATTAAAAGACGCTTACTCCTTGGAAGAAAAGTTATGACCAAGCTAGACAGCATGTAAAAAAGCAGAGACATTACTTGCCACAAAAGTCCATCTAGTCAAGGCTATGGTTTTCCAGTGGTCATGTATGGATTAGAGAGTTGGAGTATAAAGACTGCTGAGCACCAAGAGTTGATGCTTTTGAACTGTGGTGTTGGAGAAGACTCTTGGGAGTCCCTTGGACTGCAAGGATATCCAACCAGTCTATCCTAAAAGAAATAGTCCTGATATTAATTGGAACGACTGATGCTGAAGTTAAATTCCAATACTTAGGCCATCTGATGCAAAGAGCTGACTCATTGAAAAGACTTTGATGCTGGGAAAGATTGAAGGCAGGACAAGAAGGGGACACAGAAGATGAGATGTTGGACAGCATCACCAACTCAATGGACATGAGTTAGAGTAAACACTGAGAGTTGGTGAGGGACAGTGAGTCGTGGAGTGCTACAGTCTATAGGGTTGCAAAGAGTCAGGCATGAGTGAGCGACTGAACAGAATGAACTGCCCCAACTTTGTTCAGAGTTGACAGTGTTTTTTTTTTTTTTTTTTCCCCCCACATCCAGGATTCTTTAAAGAGTACTCACTCTCTTTCTTTCTCCTTTATGCCCTCTTTGCCTTCATTTCTTTCTAATGTTATCAGTCAACTTTGTTGCAGTAACAAATAACCCCCAAATCTCAGTGGTATAACAACAGACATTTATTGTTACAAATCAGCTACTGGTGGTTTTCTGCTATGGCTCTTTTCCCTGTGTTATTATTCTGGGCCTCATTCTGAAGAAGAAACCCTTTGGGAAGTGCCTTTTTCACGGCAGAGAGCAAAACGGTTAGAGTGGTGAAAACACCTGATGCCCTT
>NW_020867144.1:0-45900 GCF_003369695.1 Bos indicus x Bos taurus
TTTCAAACCTGTATTTTTAAAAAATATGAAGAAAAGCCTGCAGGAGCTGCCCCATCCAAGCACTCCTGCCCTTGTCTTATCAGCTGGGTAGTTTGTTTTATTTCACAATTAAATAAATTCAGGGTTCACCAGCATCTCAAAGCACAACCTGACTGAAGTCTCATAAAGTACTAAACTGGGCAAAGCCCAAAAGGTCTGCAAGGTGAGTGAGTACCAAGCTCAGTTTTAGGTCATTTTAAAGGTTTTCAAGAATTAGGACCTTGGGTTTCCCTGGTGGTCCAGTGGTTAAGACTTCTCCCTTAACCACTGAGTACAGATTCAATCCCTAGTCGGGGAGCTAAGATCCTGCATGCCACACACAGCCTGGCCTAAGACATTAAATAAATTAAGTTATAAAGATTAAAGCTTCCTTGCAAAAGAAAAAAGAAGACCAGATATCAATTAAAAAAAAATTAAGGCACTTAATACATTTTCAGACTTGATGACTCTCTACAAGTTATCATCTCAAGACCTGAGAATCTTTCTTTTCTCAATTAACATTTACCGAGTGATACCCTATGCAGACACTGGGTGAGATATTTTCACATGTTATCTGTGAAATACGCATTGTTGTACCCATTTTACTGATGAAGAAACTGAGGCCCCAGTCTCATACCTAGGAAGTAGCCAAACCAAGGTGAATATCAAGGCCTGACTGGCTTCTAAGCCCAGCCCTCTTCACTCCAGGAAACAGAGCCTTTTCCTGTCTGCCTTCTCTTCGAAAATCTCAGAACCTATCAGAGGCCGGCCAAGTATTTCAGTTGCTTGTTCCATGACTAATGCCCTTCCTGACGGTAAGCTCTGAAGACAGTCCCATGCTGTGCCCAGATCCTGCCCCCTCAGCGCCTAAAGCCAGAGCCTGGCACCAATGAGGTGCTCTATAAACAGGGATGACTAACATGTTGCTGACTTTCAGGAAAATAACTCAAGAGAATGCTTCAGGCCAATGCCATTCATCTTCCAAAAGGATCCATAGGTGTTCCTCTCTGCCTGCTCAGGGCGCTTTGATCAATGGAGAAAAACCCTGGGCCAGAAGGAAGAATAAAGATATTGCTTGTAACTTCACAAATGACCAGAGGAATTCCTGTAGTCCCTGGGGCAGTGTGGTTCTAAGTAAAAGGCTGCTTTCTCAATTGCGAAACGTCTCATGAGCATTAGTTATTGGGTGGAGTCCCTAGTTTGCCACAGAGCCAAATTGATTAGCAAAGCCAGAATGAAGAATGTCCACCCAGAGAGGTGACAAGTTAAGCCACAAAGGAAACAGACAAGCCTAAAAGAGTGGCATCAACATGAGGAACCTTAGCCAAAGTCCTGTTTCTCAGAGGCATTGTGATGGTAGAAAAGGTTCCTGAGTAGGGGTTCAATATTCTGAATGCCTCAACCACTCAGCTTAGCTCACCCCTCCCTGAGTCCTCAGCATCAACCCCTGTAGCCCCACAGCATCCTGCCTTTTAGGTACCAGTTCCATCCTCCTTGCCAATTAAACCAAGTCCATCTGGTTCTCCAATCTCTGAGATGCTGACCATCAGCTCTCCCAAGGGGCCAGGATCCAAGGGACACACTTTAACCAGCCACAGGTCCCACTACCCTCACAGAGGTTGCCCTGGTGCTGAACATCCCCAAGCCAAGATGCCGGTTTTCTTGATGACACAAAACTTTCTTGGTTCATGTAATTCTTGTGTCACTGTTCACTAAGCCTGCAGCGGTCCTGAGTGATCCAGGTTTACATCTAGGGGTTTGTGGACTCAAACCTGAGGCCAAACTTTGTTCCAGAAGGAGCAGGGTCTAGGGATCTCCCAAGTAGAACCGAAAACAGAGAGGTCAAGAAGGAAGCTCAGAGGCTCAGGGGACCTGGGCTCCGAGTCTGGCCCTGCCCGGCCTGCAGAGACAGAGGACAAGGAAGGAAATTGCTGTCTTGGAAGTGGGTACAAAACCCAGAAGGAGCAAACCTCAGTGAAAGTGTCCACTTGCTTCTTTAAGCTGGACTTACTTACAGTTGATATGCAGAAACCGGACATGCAAAGAAGAACAAGGACACTACCTAGAAAACAACTGGCCGCAAATTTAAACTTAAATTGGATCAAGTCTCTAGATCTAACTATTACCAGTTTACAGAAAATAGATAGGATGAAGAAATACGCTAAATCCACTCCAAGAACACAGCAAGCAAGATATCAAATGTAGGAAATTCTACAGGACAGACAACTCAGCCTCTTCAACAAATAAGTGCGAAAGAGTCAAAAAAGATTAAGAAAGCTGTTAAGAGACTTGTTGATCAAATGTAATTTGTAGACCTTACTTGGATCTGATTCTAAAAAAAAAAAGAAAAAAAGGACATTTATGAAAGAATAACAGAAATCTGAACTCTATCTGGATATTAAATGATAAAAAGGAATTATTGTTAATTTTTATAGGTTGACAATGGTATTGTGGCTATTATTTTTTTAAAGAAGCTTTATCTCTTAGAGACAGATACATTTTGAAGTATTTAAGGATATAACGATTCGATTCCTGATATTTGCTTTAAATTGATCCACTGGGTCAGGGTAAAGAAGAAACAAGAGTGGGTCTATATTGACAATTACCAAACTGGGTGACAAGTAGGTAAGTGTTCACTGTTTCTTCTGCTTTTGTCTAGGTTCAAATTTTACAGAACAAAAATTTATTTACCAAAAAAAAAAAAAAAAGGCAAGAGAAAGCCCTAGTTTTTCATCAGGGATCCAGGACTGACTCCTGTGAGGCTTGAACCTTGACCTTGTTCAGCCTCAGCTTCCTCATCCAGAGCCTGAATGGGTTCAAACCCTGGTCAGCCCCCACCTGCTGTATGTACTTAGACAGATTCTTAACCTCTCTGTGCTTCAGGGCCAAAGAGAATAACAACAGGCCTGCTGTATAGGCTTGTGGTGAGGATTCAACATGTTCATTCAGGTAAGGACCCAGCACACAGCACCATGTGCTTGCTATTATTACTGCTGCTGCGCTGCTGTTCCTGTTGTTGAGCATTTTCTGTGTTGAAGAGGAGGAGGAGAGGCCCCTTGGACATGTGGTCCTCCTCTCCCACAACATCCAAGTTTGAAAACAACAGATACATGCATATATACAACAGAATCACTTTGCTGTACACCTGAAACTATCACAGCATGGTTAATCAACTACAATCCAATACAAAGCTTAAAAAAAAAGAGGGATTCCTTGGTGGTCCAGTGGCTAAGACTCTGCTCGCAATGTAGGGGGACCAAGTTCCATTCCTGTCAAGGAACTAGATACCACACGCCACAACTAAGAGTTTGCATGCCGCAGCTTAAAGTTCCTGCTTGCTGCAATTAAGACACTGCTAAACCAAAGAAATAAATACATTAAAAAAAAAAAGAATACCCAAGTTTCAGAAACACTTTCCAATTCTCCACATCACACGCCACTTGCTCTAGCTTCCTCCACAGGATCAGACCTACGTTCACCCCCTCACCTCCTCTTTTCCCAGCAATATCCCCCTCTGGGTTCCTTCGGTTCCTCCCCACCTTCCCCCTACCCCACCCCCGCCCCAGCCTTGCTTCCCCGTGGCCTGTTCCCAGGCCCCGCCTCTCTCATTCCTCCTGGGGCCTCCTCCCTCTGACGTCCCCCTCTCACAATGCCCAGAAGAACCAGTGTAAACCAGGAAAGGCGGGGTGGGGTGAAGGGAGGCGGGGAGGAACCCGGGACTTATAAATACATAAGGCTGAACTTTTCGGAAGTGGACGGCCCGGTGCCAGTCCTCGCTAGGGTTCCTGGATTGTATTCTCCTTACAAAAGGGCCATTATGAGGCTCCGCATCTCCCGTGAGACAGGTTGGAGGCCGTAAAAGTGATGACGTCACAGGGACCGGGAGATGAATAGGGTTCCCAGCCGCGTGCTTATTCTCCAGTGCTGGATCCTGGGAAGAGGGCTTCAGGGGAGGGGTCGCATTGGAGTTCCCAGCTGTCCCCCAGAAGGGGTCTGCGGGACTGCCTCACGGCCACCGAGACCCGCCCCCGCTGAAATCCTGGAGTGACTCACAGGGTCCTGACAACCCCTTCCTCACTTCAAGATGTGCACGTGGTCACTCGGCTTCTCCAGCCCCACAGGACATCCTGAAGAGCAGCTCCCCACCCCCCAACTCTCTTTCTCTGCCTTTTCTTCCAGATCATTCCTTTTCTACCAAATGAGAGCAGTCACATAGGCGAGTGAGGAAAACGTAGGCTGCTGTCAGCAGAGCAGGACCCCCATCCTACCTTTGTAATTACCTTTCTTGGTGGAGTCCACATCCCCGTTTTTATAGAATGAAGAGGCTGTGGTTAAAGACTGTTAAAGTCCCTTTCAGTTACACTGGCCTATTGTCCTAGTGGTCATAAGGAAGTGCATTACTATCTTCCCCACCAGCACTTCAGTCCGTGACTTGATTGGGTCCTGTATTCTTTTTCCTTGAACACTCATCTATATTCAACGTGACCATCAGTCAGCTCTTGTCCCTCTCTCTCTCTCTCTCTCTCTCTCTCACACACACACACACATATTTTAGATCAGTAAGAATAGAGAAGTTTGGACAAGGCGTATCCAATTTTCCCTTTTGCTCTGAAAGACACATTGTTTGCATATTATTTGCATGTAGTCAAATGAAAATGCACACTCATTTGCATGGTCATATAGAAGCCATGACAAAATCACCAACACACCTCCCCAGCAGTAGGTTACAACGCCACCTTCAGAGCCCTGGAATGGGACCAACATCAATCTCATTAAGTACCCTGATGGTCTCACAAACTTCCAGGGCACAGGAAGGAAATATTAGAATTTCAATTCATATTTTATTTTGATCACATTCTTTAAAATTTTCTATGTCTCACATATGCTTTACACTCCTCAAACCATATGAGACTAACAGGATATGTATGTAATTTATAAACATGCGTGTAATAAGGGTCCAGGTTCAAAAAGATTTTGCAGATGGAGCATATGATCAAAAAACTTTGGAGCGATCATCACTCTAGACCCACCTTCCAATGTTGGAAACAGTTGCAAAGTTTTGGTCCAACCAAAGCTAAAGCAACGAGGGGGGATACTGGGTAACCCTCCACGAAAGCCACACTGGCCCACAGAGCTCCAGCACTCCCCCAGGCACCATCACAACACTTGCCAACAGCCTGGGGACCTCATGGCATATGGCATCTCCTTCTTCCCCAAGATCCACTCACACTATGAGCTCCCATCTACAAGGTTCCGCTTGGTCAAAAGACTGGTCCCCACCCAAGGAACCCACTTTCTTTCCAGAACAATTGGCCTTGTCCCTCAAGGCTTCTTTTCTTTCAGGAGCAAACATTCCATTCAAGGGTGTGTGATGCTGAAGGCTCTAGAAAGCTGGTCCCTTTTAGATCTTTAGATCCTCTCTCTGGGATTCACTTAGTATGTTTGACCAAATATATCTGTTATTGAACAGAGAAAAAACATGAGCTTGGTCTTCAAATAGATAGATGATAGATACAATTGAAAGACAGATAGGTAGGTAGATAATAAATACGTAGATGATAGATAAGATAGATAGGTGAATATATAGATGAAAATAAAGCGAAGACAAAGTGGCTTTCTGGAGACGACCTTGGGCTGGACCTGCTGGACAGGAGCGTGGCTTTGCCAGCCTAGAGGAAGCCTAGGATGCTGGGCTACTCACCCACACACTGGTTGCTTTCATCCATCTGGTATCCAAAGCGGCATATGAGAGGCCTGGAGATGGTGGGGTAGTTTGGAGCTGACAGCGGGGGTGCAGCTGCTGGGTAAGAAGCTGAGTAGGGGTTGGAGTAGGGGTTGGAGTAGGGCCCTCGGTACACGGGGTTCGTTCGGGGGATGCACAAATACCCGCCGTTTTGGTTGACACACATCATGTCTCCTCGGCAGGCCTCAGGGATGGTCCGGCATTCATCAACATCTGCAAAGCCACAGAAAGGACAGGTGTTAGCAGCCCCTCAGCCACATGGTGCAAACTGAAGCAGAGCTCTGTGCTGACAGCACCAGGAAGGACCCCAACCATGATTTACCAGCATCTGCTCCCAAATACGTAGGGCAGTGCCTGGCCCATCACCATCTGGTACTACCCAAATATTAGCTGAACTGAATCAAATTGACAAGTCATCAAATACCCGCTACCCTGGACTGTCACATGCTTGATCCAATTAACCAATCCATCATGTGTTCGGTCCTGTCCAACTCTTTGCAACCCCATGGACTGTAAACCACCAGGCTCCTCCGTCCATGGGATGTCCCAGGCAAGAATACCAGAGTGGGTTGCCATTTCCTCCTCCAGGGCATCTTCCCCACCCAGGGATCGAACCCACATCTCCTGCGTCTCCCGCACTGCAGGCAGATTCCTTACTGACTGAGTCATCAGGGAAGCCCCACATGCTTAACACTTTTCTCTAAATGAATCCACATTGTAAACCCAAGTGTGCATATTTTTTTCATCTTACATGATGATAGCAAATGAAAAAAAAAACACTATCAATTGTGAAAAATAGAAGGTAAGCGTAAAAATAAAATATAAAACTATTAAAATAAAGAGTGTTTTTCTGTGGCTGTATCACCCAAAAGCATCTCAGGTACTCTTGTGTGTCCATACGACACTCAGGAAACACTGGGATGGTTCTCATCATTGTACTCAATTCTATTCCAAATAACAGCTAGGCAGGGAGAAAAAGTCCCTTGTGTCCAAAAAGACAAGGCTTGGCCAAGAGTGAGTTACTTGTTAGGAAAGTGGAGACTTACTTGAGAGTCAGCTCACACGGTGCCAACAAACAGGGCCCGCTTCCAGCCAGGCTGGTGCTCAGTCTGTTGTGTCTAGAGTTGGGGGTGGGGTTTGGGGGTGGGGGTAGGTTCTCTAGAAAATCAGCCTGGCTGGGCAGGGAACAGAGGAGGCCTGGACTGGGTTGCCAGCAGGAGCAGCTGACCTGACCCTCTCACCAACCTTGGGGGGTCTGTTCTCCGTGGGACCAGAGGCTGGGGGAGAGGGCCCTGAATCCTGACAGCTCACCCCGCCACCTCCTCCGAGAGACTCGTGCCAACTCCCCCCTCAGCAAAGGGAAACATGGAGCTCCATTTTCTAGCTGTAAGCCTGAAGTCATCATTAAAACTGGGGGGCCAGGGAAGACGGCTGTCATCCTTCTCTGCATCCACTGGCACATCCTCACGCCCCTTCACCTTGAGTCAAAGCAGGAGCCTGGAGCTTCCAAGTCATGGTTTTGTTCCTCACTACCCATCATTCTTTTCAACCCTAAGCTCAGAGATTACAAATGATTTGGCCTAAATCAAATATAATTTAAAAGGTAAATATATTCCCAAGATGGGAGCCGTATTCTTTTTCTATACTCTATGCTTCGTCCACAGCACGCTATCCTATACTCTGATTGTCTCCCTGGTCTTTGCTGATGCTGTTCCTACCACTTGGGATGCTATTTCTCGGGATCTTATTCATCCTTCAACACCCAACTCTATGCTTCATCCACAGCACACTATTCTATACTCGATTGCCTTCCTGGTCTTTGCTGATGCTGTTCTTACCACTTGGGATGCTATTTCTCGGGATCTTATTCATCCTTCAACACCCAACTCTATGCTTCATCCACAGCACACTATTCTATACTCGATTGCCTTCCTGGTCTTTGCTGATGCTGTTCTTACCACTTGGGATGCTATTTCTCGGGATCTTATTCATCCTTCAACACCCAACTCTATGCTTCATCCACAGCACACTATTCTATACTCGATTGCCTTCCTGGTCTTTGCTGATGCTGTTCTTACCACTTGGGATGCTATTTCTCGGGATCTTATTCATCCTTCAACACCCAACTCAAATGTGACCTCCATGAAGGATTTCTTTATTGACCTCAGACAGAAGGCATCACTCTCTCCCTTACTTCTCGAGGGGACATCACCTCATCTTGGCAATGACTTTATTCCACTCTGTACAGCTCACTCCGCCTAGGTCTACCACCCCCACTAGATGGCGTGTCCTCCTTGGAACCTGCATCCCTGCTGCTGGCTCAGCTGGTAAAGAATCTGCCTGCAATTCAGGAGACCTGGGTTTGATCCCTGGGTTGGGAAGATAACCTGGAGAAGGGAAAGGCTACCCACTCCAGTATTCTGGTCTAGAGAATTCCATGGACTGTACAGTCCATGGGGTTGCAAAGAGTCAGACACAACTGAGCAAATTTCACTCACTTACTTGGAACCTGTGACTACATTAGGTTACAAGACAAAGAGGAATTAGGCATGGATGGAGTGAATTTAAGGGTTTCCCAGGTGGCTCAATGGTAAAAGAATCTGCCTGTTAATGCAGGAGATGCAGAAGATGTGGGTGCAATCCCTGGGTCGTAAGGATCCCCTGGAGGAGGAAATGGCAATCTATTCCAGTATTCTTGCCTGGAAAATTCCATGGATAGAGGAACCTGGAGGGCTACAGTCCACAGAGCTGCAATTCCAAGGAGTCAGACACAACTGAGTGACTGAGCATGCATGCACTCACAGAATGGATTTAAAGCTAATCAGAAGACCTTGAGATGAGAGGATTATCTGGGATTATCTGGGTGGGCCCAGGGAAATCATACAAATCCTTAAAAGTGGAAGAAGAGGCGGAAGGATTGGTCAGCGAGATGAGGCAACAGAAAAAGATGTGATTAGAAACATGTGAGGGACTTAACTTGTTGGCTCTGCAGGCGGAAGACCAAGGAAGAGGCCAAGGAAGAAGGTGGCCTCTAGAAACTGAGAAAGGCCTTCAGCTGACAGCCAGCAAGGAAACAGGGCCATCAGTGCTACAACCGCGAGAAACTGAATTCTGTGGAATGTTAATCAGTGTAGCCACTACGGAATACAGTGTGGAGGTCCCTCCAAAAGTTAGAACTAGAAATACCATACAATCCAGCAATTCCAATTTGGGGTATATATCCAAAGGAAATGAAAATAGAATCTTAAAGAGATATCTATACTGCTATGTTGATTGAAGCATTTATTCAGGCTAGCCAAATTATGGAAATACCCAAAATGCACATCAATGGATAAAGTTCGTAACGACAGATGTGATATTATTATCAATTAATATCATCGTATGAATAATATAATATTAATAATAATCATATGACTATTATTCAGTCATGAGGAAGAAGGAAAAGCTGCCATTTGCAACAACATGGATGGACCTTGAGGGCATTATGCAAACAGAATTTATGAGTTTAGGCAAACAGAGAAAGACAAATGCTACAAGATATCACATATGTAGAATCCAGAAAAGCCAAACTTAAAGAAACAGAGAGTAGAATGGTTGTCATCAGGGGCTTGGGGGTGGGAGAGATGAGGAGATGTAAAATGGTACAAACTTCCAGCTAGAAGATAAGTTCTAAGGAACTAATGCACAGTATTGTGAGTATTATGAACAATACCTATTGTATACTTGAAAAATGCTGAAAATAAATCCTGAATGTTCTCACCACAAAAAAAAAAAAAAAAAGGTAATTATGTGACAGGAGGGAGGTGTGAGCTCTAAGCTATGATGGTCGTCACACTGGAATACATAAGTGGATCGAGTCAACACACTGTACACCTTAAACTTGGACACCATCGTATGTCAATTATATCGCAATCAAAATAAAAGAAAAAAGAAACTGAATTCTGCCAGCACCATCATGAGCAAGAAAATGGATTCTTCCCTCCAGTCTCCAGAAAGGAACAAGGCCCTGCCAACACTTCAGTGTTAGCCTGGTAGAACCCCCATCAGGCTTCTGACCTGTACATCTATAAGATCATATAGTTGTACTGTGTAAGCCCCTAAGTTTGTGGCAATTTGTGAAGGCAGTCCTAGGAAACTGACGCAGATGGGGAGCTCCTTGATGGCGGCGATCAAGCCTTCCTCATCTTCGCCCTGTCGCACAGGGCTTACCAGTGCTGGGCACAAAGAAGGTGACCAGCGGAAGAGTTCATTGATTTCAACCATCCCGTGGCACTGTTTCTGCCCATTTCTGTGGGCAAGGCTGGTACAGACTTGACAATACTGAACACCAGCTGAGAGAGAAACGGCCCTGCGATGGCGCTGTGGCTGCACCCCCGCCCTGCGAAGGACCTTCAGGGCCTCATACCTAAACACTGTCCTGACGAGCGGTCCAGGTCAAAGCCGTTAGTACACTGTTGCTGCAGGAAGGAAGAGAAAAAGGAGAGGTCATTTTACTTACTTTTTTTTTTTTTTCACTACAGAAGCATTCTAACTGCATCACAGAAAGTACAGGAAATGGGTAAAGAAACAAGGCATTTGTAACACCAACATCTGTGTTATAACTTAGGTATTTTTTTTACAATCATTTTACACCTAGCATCACTTTTTAAACTCCCGCATCATCGTATCAAAATGCCCAGTTTTAGCAAATGGTTACTGGGGCCTTTTCCTGCTCTAGTTCTGAAGAGCAATACTAATCACATCTGATGTGCCCAGCGAGGCTTGCCCTGTACTCACCCCTTCCTGGGAGAGAATATTATTGCTTTAAGGTCAACTACTCTCTTTCTTTGGGGGCTACTTAACTCCTTTCCAGTGCCCAGCATGAGTTCTTTGGCCCCTCTGAAATCTTGTACCTGATTACAGGGTCTGTGTATAAAATAAATCTACACAGTGATGTAGTCAGTTTTCTAGGAGAAACAGAATTGGGGAAATTCTTCCGTTTTAACCTCAGGAAGACAATTACACAAAGATGCTTCCAGAGATAGCCAGGTCTCAACAGCCCCCGAGGGTTGCAGGCTTCCCATACAACTTGAGTTACAACTTCATGCATTTAGAAAAATCTCATGGGCTCAACAATCAACCTCTAGAGCTGACATGTTACAGGAATAAGTCAAGGAGGTATGGTTTTGCCTGGCTTTCCCTATGGTTTGGGGGGAGTTAAACTTCCCTGAGCTATGGGTTGATATGTGGAGATGATAGATTCAGCTGCATTCCTGGGAGTGGATTCAGGTATCTTAGGGCCTTGGGGCAAAAGAAATGGAATGAATGAGCCAGGAGGCTGTGCCATAAAGTTCAGAAAACCAGGAGATGTGGTAAGTCTCAACCTTCGTTTGCTAAGTGCAGGTGTGGGTTCAAGTCTACTGACTGGCTTCCAACTCTCACTCCAGCCCCCACTCACTGCATAACTTTTCTATGCCTCAGTTTTCTCATCTTTAAAATGGGGATGATAGTACTTACATCTGAGTGGTTGTAAGGACTAAATTGTTAATGTGCCTAACATGCCTATAATGCAATAAACACTATATTATAAACACGGCCCTCTCTGGATCTAGATGCCAACTGTCACCACAGAGCTATAATGGAGAATGCAAAGACCTTTCCAAGGCCTAAAAGTCTTTGGTGGGACTTCCCTGGTGGTCCAGTGGTTGGGGCTTTGCCTTCCAAGGCAGGCGGTGTGGGTTTATTTCCTGGTCAGGAAGCCAAGTTCCCATATGCCTTGTGGCCGAAAAAAATGAAACGTAAAACAGAAACAATACTATAACAAATCCAATAAAGACTAAAAAAATGGCCCACATCAAAAAATTAAATCTTTGCTACTTTTCTCAAGATTCTTTCCACCACCAATGAAATCTACTTCAAAATTCTTAATTTTGAAAAAACATTTAAAGGATGTGATCAAAACAAATGTGAATTAAAATTCTAAGATCTCCTTCCTAGACCCTGAAAGTCTGGGAGAGCATTGAGTGTTTGGTTGGTCCTGTTTCAGGGCTCTGGTGTACACAGCTGAAACCAACAGTTGGAGGGGCTGTGTTGGTGATTTTGTCCTGACTTCTATATGTTCATGTACATGCATGTGCATTTCCATTTGACTACGTGGCCCCTCAGCCCTGCTCAGAGGTGGGGCTTCTCTCATTTCTGAGCTGAGATGCAGAAAGGCTGCCCTGAGCTCCTTAGGAGGGATCTGCCACATTTCTCAAGAGCTGACACAAACATCACTTTTGTAAAGTCAGGGATACTGCAGGCTTCTCCACATAGCCCCGCAGGAGCTTAAGATCCCCCTTCACACTCTTCCCAGGGGTCTGGGCCAGAGCCGGGTCTTCACTGGTTGGGAGCTGAGTCACCCTTCCTCTGCCCACCTCCTCCAGTCAGGACACATACACACACATGAGCAACACGGGGAGAATAGAGAGGCACCACTGCCCAGAAACACTAGAACATGCTTGAGTTTTTAGCACTTACCCAACGAACACAAATGAGGCAGCATGATCTGATTATAAGAGCCTTGGATGGCAAATCAGGACACCAAGGTCCCAGCCCTGCCACTTACAAACTGCACCAGCTGGGGCAAGTCTCAGCTTCCCTGAGCCCCAGCCTTAACCTCTGTACAATGAAGAGCTAGGCTCAGGTAAACGACACGATCCTAGGATTCTAAAATGCATGGCTGGACACCCTCAGCCTGTTTTTTAACATACTTCACGACAAGTAACAAAATAAAAATCTTACCTGTGCATTCCCAGGACTTGGAAGACAGAGAGCCAGAATGGTCACGGTGAGTATCCTGTGGGAAGTAAGAAGTTGACGTAAACGCCCAAGACACTTCCAGCACCCGGGTCTGGGGTTATATCTGCATCTTGTGCTGCCCGTGTGTTTACAATGGTGACCCCACCTTGTGCTTGTATTTGGAGGGTGAGGGGCGTGCTCGAGTAGCCGGGGACATGCCAGATGTCCCAACCATCCGGAAGAGAACTACGCCCCTTCCACTGGTTTCATATCAACATATCAACACAACATAATGTGTTAGATGGCATTTTTTAAATAATTGAAAAAAATTTTAATGACATGATTGATTTACAACATTGTGTTAATTTCTGCTGCATAGCAAAGTGATTCAATTATATACATATGTTCTTTTTCATATTCTTTTCGATTATAGTTTATCACCAGATATTGAATAGAGCTCCCTGTGCTATACACTAGGACCTTGGGTTTTTTTGTTTGTTTGCCACAGTGTATGACTTCAGGTGGCATTAAAAACAAAAAAAAAATCAGGGCTTCCCTGATAGCTCAGTTGGTAAAGAATTTTCCTGCAATGCAGGAGACCCCAGTTTGATACCTGGGTCGGGAAGATCTGCTGGAGAAGGAATAGGCTACCCACTCCAGTATTCTTGGGCTTCCCTTGTGGCTCAGCTGGTAAAGAATCCACCTGCAATTCAGGAGACCTGGGTTCGGTCCCTGGGTTGGGAAGATCCCGTAGAGAAGGGAAAGGCTACCCACTCCAGTATTCTGGCCTGGAGAATTCCATGGACTATATAGTCCATGGGGTTGCAAAGAGTCGGACACAACTGAGCAACTCTCACTTCACTTTAAAAATAAACAGTTTGACTGCTTCAAAGAACAAACCTAACACCCACCACTGTGGTATTAATAATGTATTCACCACTGCTTGACCTTCACTCCTGACCCAAGCGGACTTGCCTGAGTTTTGAACATCTTCACTCTGAAATGACTACAGCGTGAAGGAGCCGATGTGCCCCCGGATGATGAAAGTACAAATGTGAAGCATGTGAGTTCCCCGGAATGGAGGTGTCACAGGGAACACACATGCTCCAGAGTGCACCTCACACAGACCCAGATGGAGGACAGGACATGGGGACCCAGGCAGCCCCAAGAAAAAGGAACACAGTGGACACTTAGAAGGAGGTGCCAAGAAACTGTGCATCCACTTTATATCCATCAGGTGGCTATAACCAAAAAAGCTCAAAGCTAGTAAGGCTGTGGAGAAACTAGAGCACTTGTGCACTGTTGCTGAGAAGGTATGCTGATACAGCCACTATGGAAAGCAGTTTAGAGGTTCCTCAAAAAATTAAAAATGGAACACTATATGATCCAGCAATCCCACATCTGGGTATACACACAAAAGAACTGAAAACACAAGCTCAAAGAGACTTTTGTACACCCCTGTTCACAGCAGCATTATTCACAACAGCCAAAAGGTGGAAGCAACCCAAGTGTCCATCACCAGATGAATAAACAGTGTGTTACACACATAAATGGAATACTATCAGCCTTAAAAAGGAATTCTGACAAGTGCTACAATACGGATGAATCTCAAGGATCTTATGCTAGGTGAAACAAGCCAGTCACAGACAGACAAATACTGTTTGATTCCATTTATATGAGGGACCGAGAGCAATCAAAATCCTAGACAGAAAGCAGAATGGTGGGCGTCAGGGGCTGGAGGGAGGAGGGATTAGGGAGTTGTTGTTTGTGGGTATAGAATTTCAGTTTTGCAAGATGGAAAGAGTTCTGGAGATTGATTGCACAACAGTGTGAATGTACTTAACACTATTGAACTGGACACTTAAAAATCGTGAAAATGGTTTTTAAAATAATCTATGCAAATACAGAGCTTTATTTGGTGCTATTATTACTGAGTTCAATAGAGGGTTTATCTGAGCAACTACTAGTTGCAGGCAGAAAAACTACAAAACTGACACAGACGCTGCTCTGGAGAGCGGGTTGAGGGGCCATCTGAAACAGTAACGTCTAGACACTTTGGTTAGGGCATGGATAGAAACACCCAATGAGCACCAGGAGAGCCAGGCTGGGGCTAGAGAAGGTCAGGGAAGACTTCCTGGAGGAGGTGACCTCAAAGGCTTCTTCAGTAAAGCAGTGGACCTGGGACCTGCTTGAATTTAGTGACCTGTTACGATCAATATACACCTTCACTTTACAATCCCTCCCTTTAGAAAAAGAGTTCAAAAGACTACAAAGCTCACTCAATCCATGACACAAGGTTCATAGGAACGAGCAACGCTGGGCTACTTGGAGAGCCCCAGAATTAAGGTGAGGTTCAGAGGAAACAGGACCCTGATGTGGTGCTAGGAGAGGCAAGCCCACTCCCTTCATCTAATCCTCGATCTGAAGAATAATGACCCTAAGAGTCCACAAGCTTTCGTTTCATCTCAGCGCCTGCACGAGACAGGTTCTAGAACGCCGGAGACAGCTCTGACCTTATAAAGTGCAGAGCCAAATCCCAGGGCTTTTTGATATTTGCAAAGGCCAGATTTATATCTGGAAGGAATGAAAGGACAATAACAAATTTATTTTCCAGGCTGTATATTATGAATTTCAATGTTTTCCTGTTTCTTCACATGAAGTTTCCTTTCGGTTGGTTATAAAACCCTGTCTCATTTTTGTTGGAGACAGAACAGGCTGACTGCACATAGTGGACTTCAAGACCTAGTAGAAAAGGCATGCTAACCCCACGTCTCCCCTACCCCTGACTCCCCCGCTCCCTTTGGCCAGAGGGCAGTCCCAGGACAGGTCTCCCCTGAGAGATCCCGCCCCAAGCCCAGCCTCCTGGAAGAGCCCCAGCTGGGGCCTGGGGGCCAAGTAAGCTCCAGGCTAATTGAGACAGTTTTCCAAAAATGAAATAACATCCAAGCATCCCTGCTCTGACAGTGTCACAAACAGTTACGTTTGTCATGAAAAACTCCAGAAAACTCCAAGATAAATTAACTACAGGAACCCTGGGGATCCTTTGATGTTCATAACTGGTCCCCGGGACTTTCAAAAACAGGTGGGTCCACCTATTTTGTGTTCCATCCTCAACTGGGAGGAAAGCCAAGAGGGACCAACCGGATCTCAAATCTCAGGACTGTCTGTCAGAGAAATTCTGGTCCCCGATCCAGGATGACAGGATTACAGCTCCATTTTCAGCACACACACGCACGCACGCACACACACACACACACACACACACACACACACACACACACACACACACACACACACACACACACACACACACACAAAATCTGTCTAAAGCAGTTACGTTCTCAAGAGTTCCCTGGATAAAAACTGCAGATGTAATCCAGATAAAGTTCTTCAAGTTTGAAGGATCACTTGACTGGAACTGCAATTTCCTTAAAGAATATCAAAATGTTTGCTTACATGCGTTTCTGTCTGCAGTCCCCACTTTTCATTGGCTCGAGACTTCTGGGTCGCATGCCCTTTGTGAATCCCACACAGACATAGAGCAAATCCAGCCCTGGGAGGTGCAGCTAGCTTGTTCGCTGGTCCAACAGCCGATGCAGCAAAATAACTGCTAGTGAACTAGTAACTCATCTCTCAAATTAAGAAAAAAAATTTTTTTCTTTTTTTAAATTAAAAAAAGAATAAAAAAAAACGGCACACAAATCTGCGGCCCTTTCGGAAAAGAAAGAGGAAAACCAAGCTCTGAGATTTTTGCTGTGCTCTGTCGGATGCTGGCTTCTGAAACTGTCTTATAAAATACCCACTCCCAAAAGAAGACTTCAAGATGGAAATTACAGAGGCGCAGCTTTTTATAATTAACAATATCATTGCATCACTAGCTAATGCCTTTTCCAATATCCTGACACAGCCTGAATCACGGCCATAGCCATTTTCCACCCATCGGGTTTTGAGTAAGGTTTCCAGACCCTGGAGGGAAAAAAAAAGTCCGGAGCAGAGAACGTACCTTTTGAATCCTGGCATGTCCAAGATGCGTGGGCAGGAGAAGCAGCTGGTGGGGAAAAAGAGGAAGAGCTCTCAGCGCCCGCGGGACCCCGGAGGAGCAGTTCCTGAACTTCGGCCTCCTCTGGGCCTGTGGGGCTCGCCGAGACTTTTATTCCAGGGGGGCCGAGCCGAGGCGTGGAGAGGAACAAGGGGAGAGCCTGGGTCCTCCGAGCCACTGGAGAGCCTACAGAGAAAGCACCTGGTTTTGCTTAGCCCTCTTCAGTAATTCAGCATTAAACCAATTGGAGGAGGAATGTTAAAAATGAACACTTCATTTTCTAAGTATGTTAAACAATGCAAATGGGGCCTCAGTCTGGACACAGCTGGTTCAGATTACAGCGCTCACCAACTGGCTAGACTCCTCACAACAATCTTGGGGCGTCTGCCAGGACCAAGTGCTCAGCGCTGGGAGGAGAGCCCTTTCCCGGCGGAGCAGTCGCCCTCGCTTGGGCTCCCAGCATCTCTATGGAGGCGATTGGCGGGCAAGTGCAGGAGGGTGGGGTGCGGGGCGGTGGGTGGGCGGGTGGCTGGGAGGGCCCGTTGACCCTTTACTTCCCACCCGGGGAGGAGGTCCCCGTGGCTGGGCAGTCGTGGGCCGAGGCGGGGGCGACGATCTAGAGCATCAGCACTTCGCCGAGCCGTCGGGACACCCGGGAAAGTAACTCCCACCCTGGGAAAAGACTGACTCGAACTCGTGACAAACAGCGACAGGGACTAGAGTCTTTTGATTTATTGGGAAACCAGACCCATCGAAGCAGAGGCTTGGGGTAAGCCGCGGGAGACTCAACGATTTTCCAGAAGGGGTGGGGAGCTTGAGGGAGTGGGAGAGAGGAGGAGGATGGAAACTGGCTGACACGAACTCCAGACGTCAGCTTGTGCAATGCAGACCTCGGAGAGGACACGCTCAGGCCCGGCCTCATCCTGGGATTCTCAGGGCCATGTTCTTGCTTGAATCAAAATTTGTCCCTGTACCAAATCAATGATTTGTACACCTTAAAGGTACACAGCGTTGTATATCAAGTACATCTCAATAAATCTGGGAAAACATTTTTAATTGAAAAAAGGTGTCCCTTGGCTTGAAAGTGATTTTAACAAGTAACCAGGTGATTTGAAGAGAAAGTCAGGGTAAAGCAGAATGACGGCCAATAATAATAATAAAAGCACTACTCTGAGTCCTTTACATTGGTTACATTGGTGGTTTCATACTATTTCTTTTTCTTTCTTTTCCTTTGTTTTTTTAAGCATTGTCTGTGGATCTGTGCCCTCAGTTGTGTCCGACTCTTTTTCAACCCCATTCCTCTGTCCATGAGATTCCCCAGGCAAGAATACTGGAGTGGGTTGCCATTTCTTCCTCCAGGGGATCTTCATGACCCAGGAATCGAACTGCATGTCTTATGTCTCCTGCATTGGCAGGCGGGTTCTTTACCAACTATGCCACCTGGGAATTCCTTTTTAAGCACTGGATCCTTTTTTATCAAATGAAATTTTACTAAAGACCCTATTCTTTTCTTTTCTTTCTTTTGCCGTACCATATGGCATGTGGGATCTTAGTTCCCCAATCAGGGATAGAATTTGAATCCCCTGCATTGGTAGCATGGAGTCTCAACCACTGGACCACCAGGAAGTCTCAGTCTCTATACTTTAAAAGATGAAAATGGATTGGTAGTAGTCCAAGCCCCTCCTTCCCCACCTGCATCTTCCCTTGGGCCCCTCAACACAGCCCTACCTCCAGCTGAGAAAGCACTGATGAGATTCTTTTTTCTCTTTATAAGTCTGTGCATAGGAACTATTATCTCCACTGTGTTGGAGGCGGTTAAGAGAGGTTAGTTTACTCCCCATGATAACACAGCTATTGATACCACTGAGACTCCAAAGACTGCATACTTAGCCTTTTTAAAGGGCTTTTTTTTGGTTGGTAAATGGAGTCCTCCTCATGAAAATACATTTGACAAGAAAGGCAAAATGTTGATGGTTGTTGAAGCTGAGTGTCCATTATACTATTCTATTTACTTTATATGTGTTGGACATTTCCCATAGTAAAGTATTTTTAAAATATATTTACAAGGTTGTTCATTGCTTGGAATAGCAAAAAGTATAAAGAGACATATCATCAATCAATTAGGTACCAATAGGGTTAAATAACGTGCAACCGATAGAAAAAATAGAAACCAATAGAAAAAAGTGGACATATAAGAGTACATACTGGATGACAACTTTAACATGGAATTCAAAATAAGGCAGTAACTGGGAGCGGGCACAAGGGAACTACTCCACGCTGGTAATATTTTAATTAGTCGTCTAGATGCTGGCTCCACAGGAGTGGGTACACTTAAGATTTGTGAAATCTTTGATTTGTAAAGTTCATTAATATTAAAAAAGAAAAGAAAAAAAGATCTGTGAAGTCTTATGTATGTTGCACTTTATTTAAAAAAAGAAAAAGACTGAAACAGTTCCTTATGGAACTGTGAGTCATTATGGACTAATAATGAAAGGTTTCTAATAAATTTTGTAGATCAAAATGGAAGAATATCAGTAATTTCACATAGATCAAACTAATATATTAATAAGTATATCAATACATTGTAGAACTGTGTGTAAAGCATGTCACCATTTGAGAAAAATGTATAGGCACAAGTTCTAGCTTGCATATGTATAGAAAAGACTACTCTAGAAGGATATGGGAAGAACTGTTAGCGTTTTTTGTCTCCTAGGAAGGAAATTGTGTAGGCAGATGGGAAGGAGATATAAGAGAAGAATTAGCCCCTTCCTGCTTACCTTTTGCTATAATTTGAATTGTGTACCATGTACCATATTGTACCTATTTAAAATATGAGGCTAATTTAATAGTATACGGTATTTGTGTAGAGCTCTTTGGTGGGGTAGAAAGAGGTTTAAATGACTTAGTCCATTACCTCAGTTCTATTGTCAGCCCTTCTGAAGGATAAGGAGAGAGAGGAAATCAATATGACTGCTTTCTGCATGAGCAAAAGGAGTCTTGAAGGCAAAACCGCCCAGAGATCCATCTTGGACCAGAGATCGTTCCCGCCTTAAAACTGTGGGATTGGAATAGAGGAGAGAATAAGCATTCCAATGAAAGTCTGAGTCTTGATTTTTGCCGATTATCTGATGGGTGACCTTGGACAAGTCACTTAACATCTCGGTTTCCTCATCTGTAAAATGGAGATACTATTTATGTCTCGGTGTCTGTGGGAATGAAAGAAAGAGTTAGTCACTCAATTGTGCCCTACTCTTTGTGACCCCATGGACGGCAGCCCACTAGGCTCCTCTGTCCATGGGATTTTCCAGGCAAGAATACTGGAGTGGGTTGCCATTTCCTTCTCCAGGAGATCTTCCCAACCCAGGGATCGAACCTGGTCTCCTTCACTGCAGGCAGATTCTTTACGGACTAAGTGACAAGGGAAGCCCTTTACCCTCATGATGTCACTGTATCTAAATTCCCACCCATACACACTGCTCTCCAAAATACCTTTAATAACTAGTAAATTATCCACTTCCACGGGTGAAACAGCCCCACTCACTGTTGAACAGGTCAAATTGCTAGAAAGTTCTGTCTTGCATTGAACCCAAATCTGGAAAAGACCCTGATACTGGGAAAGACTGAGGGCAGGGAGAAAAGGGCGTGGCAGAGGACAAGATGGTTGGATGGCATCACCAACTCAGTGGACATGAGTTTGAGCAAACTCTAGGAGATAGTGAAGGACAGGGAAGCCGGGTGTGCTGCAGTTCAGGGTTGCAAAGAGTCGAGAGACTGAACAACAGCAATGGGTTACTATCTTCCATGGATTCTATTAATAATTCTTCCCTCTGCAGCCATGGGCTATTCCCTCTTCTATGTAATCAACTTCCTTTTCATGAAAACAGTTCTGCCCCTTGCCCCTACTGGTATCTTCTTCCCCAGGCTGAACAACAGCCTCCCCACCAACCCTGCCCATGTCACATGACCCTGCAGCAGCTGAGTCTGTCTCCTCCTTGGGCTGCATCGCCTCTTGGTTTGCACTGAACTTGCACCAGTGAAATAACCTGCAGTCCACAGACTGTTCAACACCGTCTCCTCCATCCCACACTTGGGTTGCTAATTTTTTTTAAGGGAGACAAGTTCTGCACACATCTCTATTAAGTTTTCATCCATTGTTCAGGATCTTTTTTCAAGATGACTTCTCCTGTCTAAAGTATTAAGTATCACTCTCAGCTTTAACAACTACAGATATGTTGATCTTGACTGTCGTGACTTTATCAGAATTATCAATGAAAAATTTACTGGGACAGGTGCTGGAGTGAAGCCCTCAGTCCAGGTTGGCAGAGATCCACTTATTTTGTCAACATTTTGGGGCCACTGCTGATTGTCTACTTTGGGGTGCCACCAACTCCTCACTCAGCTTACATTTCTGCAACCTGTCCACAGAGACTGGGTGAGAGACTTTGTCAGATGTCCTGCTAACATCAAAATTCACTTTTTTTAAAATCACATTTCCTGATTTAGCAATTCTATTTTAAAAAAGAAAATGAGATTTGTTGAGCATGAACTGCCAAGTGATTGTGGTCGGTTTCTCAGAACTTCTTTTCCTAAGAGTTCTTTGTTTTTGGTTTTTCATTACAAAATAAGGATCCGAACCTCTGCCCCACCTCCCATCATCAGAATCAAATACATCATAACTACAGAACAGCATACAACATGTAAACTGTAGTATAAATGTAAATGGTTATCACCTGCTGAATGGAACTTTCCTGGCTCCAGTGGAGCTCAATTTGTTCACAAGGCCATGGGTTGGAAGACAGATGGACTCTTTTTTTTTTTTTTAAGATAATACTTTAGGATTTTCCTGGCAGTCCAGTGGTTAAGACTTCACCTTCCAATGCAGGGGGTGCAGGTTCGATCCCTGGTCAGGGAGATAAGATCCCACATGCTTCATGACCACAAAAAGTAAAACAGAAACAATATATTGTAACAAATTCAATATAGACTTTAAAAACAGTCCACATCAAAAAAAGGTTTGTTTGTTTGTTTTTTTTTGAAAAAAGATAATGCTTCAAATTGGTGGCTGGGGATTCACAAAATTAGACAATGATAGATTTTGATGATTAATACTAAATTGTTTATTTTTTCACTGTCAAAAAATAACTACATTGCAATGTCTTTATAGAAACAAATTCAAAGTGGAGAAGGGGGTAATATTAAATGTCCACGGTTGTGCTAGGCTCTCCACACACCCTCTCCTTTGACTCCCGCAATAACTCTGTCAAATAGCAAAACTCTTCTTTTTGCAGAAGGAAAAACAAACCCAGAGAGATCAGAGCCACACAGACACTAAAGAGTCCAGATTCAAGCCAAAATCAAGCCAGATGGTTCTAGAACCAACATTGGCTCTGGCTGACCAAGCCTTGCTTCCCCTGACTTGGCTCTTATATGGCTGGTTCCTACCCTTCGCCCTAGCTCCCCAGGAACACCCCAGAACTCCCGGGGCTCTTCTATCATTACCATCTGTTTCTATTTTCTTAGCACCAATATAGTCTTTTCTTCTCATATTGTCCAAACTTGGCCCCAAACAGCACAAAAACTAAAATGACAGCCAGTGTTGAAGAATAGCATCAGGCAGCAGCTCCACTCCACAGGTCCTCCTACCCTGGGAGGCGGGAAGTTGTCCTGATGCCCCAGTGGCTTCCACTCTCCTCCTCCCTCCAGCAGACTTCTCAGTCAGTCACCTCCTCACCAGCTAGGCCTGACTTAACCCTCTGAAATCTCACCATGTCCCGCCAATTCTCCCAAATGGTGCTCCCTAAGTCTCCTAGTGATCTCACGGCCGAAACAATGACCTTTACTCCGTTCTAATATTCCTTTGTCTCTTTTGTCGCAGGAAAGAGAATGGGGCATGAGAGAATGGTCCCTTCCCAGGTGACGTCTGAGTCCCTGGGACTGCCACCGAGTGTAGGTTCTTGGCTTCTGGAAGGAAAGAGTTCAAGAAAGAGCCACAGTAAAGCCGAAGAAGGTCTACTCGGAGGAAACACACTCCATAAACAGAATGTGGGGCATCTCAGAGGGTAAAGGAAGCACCAGGGTATGGGGTTGTCAAGTTTTATAGGGATGGGTAATTACATAGGCTAATGAGTGGGATGAGTATTCCAGCTGTTTTGAGGGATGGGGTGGGGATTTCCAGGAATTTTATTAGTTCACGGGAGTGAACTTTTTGACCTCTACAGTCCGAGTGCCTGTGGGTGTGTCATTGAGCATGCTGATGTGTTACAGTGAGCGTATAATGAGGCTCAAAGTCTAGTGAAAGACAACTCGCCCGCCATCTTGGACCTAGTTGGCTTTAATCAGTTTATGTCATGTCCTTGGGCTATGTCATTCTTTTAAAGGATGTGCCCCTTTCCTGTCTCACTTTGAAGTGTTTGACCGTTGATGACCCATCTTCTCTCTTGTGTCCACGACTCTAAGTTACCCTGGTTTTCCTCATGTGATCCTGACTACACTTTCTCCAGACACAGCCCCTTTTATCTCCTCCTCCCTAATAAGCAAAGAGTTCCACAAAGTTAGATCCAGCCTCTCTACTCTTTCGTACTACCCTCTTGTCCTGGGATCACTGGTCCCATAGCTACTATAGGACCTAGGTCTCATAAACTGTCAGCATTTTACACACAACTCTAAATAAATTCCTCTCACATCCCTGACTTGTCTCTTGCTCTGCAGACCCAAATGTTCAACTACTTGTGGAGTATTTCCCCCAATCCATTTCTACTCCTGACTTAGTGGACACATCTCCTGTCTTATCAGACACGTATTAGTTTACTCCCATGAACTAATAAAAAAATTAAAATGATTCCACCCTAGTGGTGGTTTTTGGTTTGGGGGGAATGGCTACCCACTCCAGCATTCTGGCCTGGAAAATTCCATGGGGTCGCAAAGAGTCGGACATGACTGAACAACTTTCACTTCACTTCACTTTGAAGAGTGGTGGTTTGTGGTTTCTTTTTCTTCTTAATAGAAATAGCTCAATATTATGTTTGCTAGTAAAATGACACATGTTCTCATATTATGCTGTATAGGTTGTAGTGCAAATATTTTCCTCAGTTTGTCTTTTGCCTTTTAATCTTCTTTATGATATTTTTGCAAACATGTTTTGCATATTTAAGAATTTAGATGACTTCATCCCATCCTTCATGGTTTCTGCCCTCCTTGACATGCTTATGTTAAACACACAATGACCTTTAAAAGTATTGGTTCTGTTTCTCTGGAGAGGCTGGACAAATACAGGACTCTAAGCTGAAGCTTTTAACCTTGCTGAGCTTCAAGTTGTCAGCTGTAAAATGGGCCCGGTGGTGAAGATCCAACACTTCCAAAGCAGGGGGCACGGGTGAGTCCCTGGTCGTGAACTCAGATCCCACATGCCTCACAGGGCAATGAAAAAAAAGCGGCAGGGAGCAAAAATATATCACGGTACTGTAAAGGAGATAGTGTTCATAAAGCACCTAGCAGATGCCGAGGCACAGTAGGCCCTCAGAAAAGGTTAGTTCTTTCTCTCTCTCCTCCTCTCTCCCTCTTTCTCTTTCCCATGAGGCACTGATTGGTCAGCAGTGCAAGTACAAACCCCTACCAGTCTTGAGAATGTTAAAAAAGAACATTGTCTCAAGGAGGGAACCAAGTCCTGAACCTTATAACTCGTTGACTGTAACCCCCTAATTTTAAAAACGTGAAAACTAAGGCCCAGAGAGATGAATTGATCCAATTTTACCCAAGTTCATATCATTAGAAGCAGAATAGGGACTGGAACACAGGGTTCTGAACTTTTGCTCCCAGATTTCTTCTCCTGATACGTGTGGTCTCGTGTACTTTAATGTAACCAACTTTTCGAGGATGTCAGGATTTTTTGCACATACTTGAAATTCTCAGGAAATTCAGCAAATCGTGAAAATACTTGGACTTTTCTCATGGATTGTTTTAACTGATTGTGGTTTTAACATATAACCAAGTATAAAATATGAGATCTTTACAAAAAGATTTTAGGTAAGCACACTCTTTGCCATGGGGCCCCACCAGAGCAACACACAAAAAATATAGCTAATAGCGTTCTGCTCATTTGTCATCTCTGTTTCCTTTGGGCCTGTTTGCTTCCCGACACATAATGGATTGAGGTTTGGGGCAAACTTAATATTTTAAATATAACTTTATAATAGAATGATGTCCAAATTATCTCATTTCCTATTTACGGTCTACACAAAACAAGTGACTCTTAGATTCTTGAATTTACCAGACCAGTAAAATCAACCCCTTCCCAAATTAGAGAGAATATTATTATGCTGTCAGCTTTTAATTGCCAAATAAAATAAAAAATGTATACAACCATATCATGTCCCCATGTTACACAAAAGAATGGACTTTTAACACCAAAAGTAGGAGAGACTGGAAACTTCTCTATGGATGCAGATGGAATGTCAAATTTTAACAACACTCCCAGAGAATTCTTGAACAGGAGAGGCATACATTATTTGACCATCTATTGTTCTACTAAAAGGAGCAAGACTGGCTCTTTCATTATTACAGTTTTAAGACATGGTATGTGAAAATGCTTTCAAACTGAAAAAGGGAAGTAAGTGAAATGAGAGTTGAAAGTCAATCTTGAATTGATAATCATTGAAGCTGGTGATGGATATACAGGTTCATTATGCTTCTCTCTCTACTTTTGTGTCTACATCCAAAATGTTAATAAAAAGTTTTTAAAATTCTTTAGAAAATATGGCATAATGTTAAGATTTGATAAAGCTGGGTAATGAGTATGCAAGTATTTATTCTGTATCCTTTAAACACACTTTCCTTTAATTTTTGCATTTACAATCACTGCTTTCAAGTTTTTGTGGGCTAAATTCAAAACTTAGACCCACACAGTTTCTCCTAACTGCTTTTTTCCTATGTATGGGTCACACTTTCTTCTTTGCTTCACTCCTAATTTTTGGCTGAAATCTGGACAATTTAGATTATACTTGTAGTGCTAATGATTCTGATATTTTTCTGATTTTTAAAAACTTGATTCGATTTAAGCTGAGAAATCCGTGTCCCTCAGGAGAGATTGCAACTGCTGATGGCTCTGCTGTTTTTATATTATTTTTATCTTTTAGGGGAGCTTCCCTGGTGATCCAGTGGTTAAGACTCTGTGCTTCCAATGTAGGGGGCAAGGGTTCAATCCCTGATTGGGGAACTAAGATCCCACATGCAACAGAGCACGGAGCCCAAAAAAGCACTGCTGTTTTCCTCTTTTTACTCTGGCTTCCCAGAGGGTGCTCCCGCATGGCTCAGTGGTCAGTAGAGGCTGTGCTCGTTAAATTCCTCGAGCCCGAATTGTTTCTGTCCATGGCAGTGGATCTGCGTGTGGACTGAGAAACTCTCAAAGGCCAGTCTCACGATGGCTTAAGGCTTTTCTTCCCACCAGGCTCTCCTGGTTCCCATCAGCCAGGGCCCTTCCATGGCTTCCTCAGTTCCTGGGACTCCCCATTAAATTCCTACTGATGGGCCACTTTGCCCTGTGTAAAGGGAAACCTCAGGCTAGCAACACTGGGTCTTCGCCACGTTTCCTTCCCCATTCACCACCCGTGAGTGACAAAGTCATATGTTTTTGTAGCCTCCACCCCCACCCCCGGCCCCCGTCATTGAGTTCACCTCCTTGGGCCACTGGTTTCCATAGCTCATTGGTACTAGAGACACTGGGAGGTCTGGTGAGTGGGGAAGCTGCAGGCAGGAAAGCTACAGATGTCAGTGTTCTTAACCTGTAGCTCTAGAGGTTTTTCAAATATCAATATTTTTCAATTTCTTGTCTGCCGTTGGTCGATTACCAGAGCCCCCAGATGGTTGTTTTCGACCATTTTAGTTTTATATTTGTTTTTTGTAGGGAGGATTGGCTGACATCTTCACACTGCCCTGCCCAGACATCCCTCCTAATATCCTTGTTGTCTCTTCTTAAATGTTTAGAATATTTCACACATACAGAGATATAAATTAAAGGATGACAGCAGGGGTAAAATTACTTTTCACCATGTAGAACTAATGTCTGAAGGGAAAAAAACAAAAGTAAAAAGAGTTCTAAAAATGGAAGTATTAATTTCTTCAAGTAGCAATTCTGTGGAGAATTGATGTTTACCATCATCAATATTTTTCAACACAGGAGCTACAGTTGGCAAGTGCGGTCCTAAAGGGAACTACACAGTTTGAATGCCTGTATCCAGACTATCCTAGTAGTAAATTTGCATGAGGCCCTGCAAATGCCTTAGAGAAATGACTTTGAAATGCTTCCAACATTTTTCAAAGACTATACATTCCATATGAGTTTTCAAAAATAAAAAATTACCTCATTAGTCTGCAACTTGTAACTTTATCACCACTATCCCCTTTTTATTCACAGAGAGTGCCTGAAAATCCTTTTATAAAGGGATTAATGTGTTAACTCCTAGATGACATGGTGATTCTTTAAATACAGCTAAACGGAAGGAGCTGCATAGGAAACCTGAGCAAATTTGTTACTGTCTTTCCAACTTTCTTCTTTCTTTTTTAACATTTACTTTACGTATTCGGTTGCACCAGTGAGATCCTTTAGTTTGGCATATGGGATCTTTTTTAGTTGGAGCATACAAACTCCTGGTTGTGGCATGTGGGATCTAGTTCCCTGACCAGGGATCAAACCCAGGCCCCCTGCATTGGGAGTGTGGAGTCTTAGCCAGTGGACCACCTAGGAAGTCCCCCAACTCTTCCTTAAATGAAATCATATTTCCCTGCAACACCTGGGATGCTCCTTGCTCTGGCATATGAATGCCCTTCAAATACATATCCATTTACCCGTGGGTCCAGAGGGCTTGAGACTGATTCACCATTGTTGGAGGGAAGCTTCTCACAATATAATGTCCTTCAACATCTAAAATGCCTCATAGTTTACAAAATAAAATCATGTGTCTTACATTTTTAACAGTCCAAGTATATCTAGAAAACAACTTTACCAAACTCTTAAGTTACATTATGTTCACAAGTATTTTCAACCACTGAGATTTAATTCTTGAGCGTCAAAAACAGTTCACTCAAGTCTAAGAATATCAGAGGTGAAAAGGAGAGTATGTTTGTAAAAAAAAAAAAAAGTCACAGCTGAAAATGATCACAGTCAAAATATCTTTATAGTGCAAAGTATTAATTTCTCAACCCAAGAAGGGCTAAAAGGCAGATACACAGCAATAGCCAAGGCAGAAAACCAACTAAGGGTTCAAATATTTGCCTTAAGGGGGGATGCATTTATGAGCATTCTTGAATTTTTCTCTATCTCCAAAACAAATATTGTTGTAATTATAATGGACTAATAATTTACTGGATGTATTAAATTATAATAATAACATGCCATAAAACTCTCAGATATATGATATATATTCCCGTGACCTAAATCCCAAGGATAGGAAAACAAGGTTCAAGTTAGTAATAATTGGTATTCCAGTAGAATGGGTTTGGGCAAGAACTGTTTTTTATCTATGTGTCCTTCCCAAAAGCACTGACAGATGTTCAAATCTCCCAGCTAACAACTCCCTCCACCCTACTTTCCTCTCCCATTATCCCCTTTCCTAACCTGATTTCTCAGAAGAGTTGCCTATAAACACCATTATCACTTGCTCAGCACATACTCAACCTACTTAACATGGCTTTTGTTCCCATCATTCCACCATCACGTCTGTAAGTCAAAACCAACAACTTCCTGAGCCAGTTCCTAAATCTGATTCTTCTTACAACGTATCCCATCAGAGCAACAAGCACTTCACGCTTTTCACCTCTCCTTACCTTCTAGAAACAACACTTGGATTTAGTAACACCCCCATCCCTGACATTCTTATCCACTTTTCGGCAGTGATTATCACAACTTCTAACATCTGTGTAGAACTACAGACTTTAGTAGGCATTTCCACTAGTGATACATTTATTCATTTAATAAATATTATGAATGAACATGCTGGATTGTGAAGTCAAGTGGGCCTTAGGAAGCATTACTATGAAGAAAGCTAGTGGAGGTCACGGAATTCCTGTTGAGCTATTTAAAATCTTAAAAGATGAAGCTGTTCAAGTACTGTAATTTTATGAAATATAGCATCTCAGTTTGTTTCCAAGGCAAACCACTCAACATCACAGTAATCCAAGTCTATGCCCCAACCACTGATGCTGAAGAAGCTTAAGTTGACCAGTTCTATGAAGACCTATAAGACCTTTCAGAACTAACACCAAAAAAAGATGTCCTTTTCATCACAGGGGATTGGAATACAAAAGTAGGAAGTCAAAATACCTGAAGTAACACGCAAGATTGGCCTTGGGAGTATAAAATGAACCAGGGCAAAGGCTAACAGAGTTTTGTTAAGAGAACCCACTGGTCATAGCACACACCCTCTTCCAACAACACAACAACTCCATACATGCACATCACCAGATGGTCAATACCGAAATTAGACTGATTATATTCTTTGTAGCCAAAGGTAAAGAAGTTCTAGAGAGTCAGCAAAAACAAGACCTGGAGTTGATTGTGGCTCAGATCATGAGCTCCTTATTGCAAAATTCAGACTTAAATTGAAGAAAGTAGGGAAAACCACTAGGCCATTCAGGTATGACATAAATCAAATCCCTTATGATTATATGGTAGAGGTGATGAATAGATTCAAGGGATTAGATCTGGTAGACAGTGCCTGAAGAACTACAGACAGAGATTCGTAGCACTTTACAGGAGGCAGTGACCTCATCATCCCAAAGAAAAAGAAATGCAAGAAGGCAAAGTGGTTGTCTAAGGAGGCCTTACAAACAGCTGAGAAAAGAAGAGAGGTGAAAGGCAAGGAAGAAAGGGAAAGATACCAAACTGAATGCCAACTTCCAAAGAATAGCGAGGGGAAATAAGAAACCCTTCTTAAATGAACAATGCAAAGAAATAGAGGAAAACAATAGAATGGGAAAGACTAGAGATCGCTTCAATGGGAGATATCAAGGGAACATTTCATGCAAGGATGGGCAGGATAAAAGACAGAAATGGTAAGGAGGTAACAGAAGCAGAAGAGATTAAAAAGAGGTGGCAGGAATACATAGAAGAACTACACAAAAAAAGTCTTAATGACCCAAGCAACCATGACGGTGCAGTCACTCACCTAGAGCCAGACATCCTAGAGTGTGAAGTCAAGTGGGCCTTAGGAAGCATCACTACGAAAACTAGTGGAGGTGATGGAATTCCAGCTGAGCTATTTCACATCCTAAAAAGATGATGCTGTGAAAGTGCTGCACTCAATATGCCAGCAAATTTGGAAAACTCAGCAGTGGCCATAGGATTGGAAAAGGTCAGTTTTCATTCCAATCCCAGAGAAGGGCAATACCAAAGAATATTCAAACTACCATACAATTGGGCTCATTTCACATGCTAGCAAGGTTATGCTCAAAATCCTTCAAACTAGGCTTCAGCAGTAAATGAAGGGAGAACTTTCAGATGTACAAGCTGGCTTTCAAAGAGGCCGAGGAACCAGAAATCAAATTGTGAACATCTGTTGGATCAGAGAAAAAGCAAGGGAATTCCAGAAAAACATCTGTGTCTGCTTCATTGACTACACTAAAGCCTTTGACTTTAGTGTATGGGTCACAATAAACTGGAAAATTTTTAAAGAGATGGGAGTACCAAGACCACCTTACCTGTCTCCTGAGAAATTTGTACCCAGGTCAAGAAGCAACAGATAGAACGAGGCATAGAATGGCTCGTTCCCAACTGGGAAAGGAGTATGACAAGGCTGTATACTCCACCATCCTTAACATATATGCACAGTACATCATGCAAAATGCTGGGCTGGATGAATCACAAGCTGGAATCAAGATTACTGGGAGAAATATCAACTTCAGATATGCAGATGATACCACTCTTAATGGCAGAAAGTGAAGAGGAACTAAAGAACCTCTTGATGAAGGTGAAAGAGGGGACTGAAAAAGTTGGCTTGAAACTCAACATAAAAAAAAAAAAACCCAAACAACTAAGATCATAGCATCTGATCCTGTCACTTCATGGTAAATAGAAGGGGGAAAAGTGGAAGCAGTGACATATTTTCTTTTCTTGGGCTCCAAAATCACAGTGGATGGTAACTGAAGCCATGAAATTAAGATGCCTGCTCCTTGGAAGAAAAGCTATGACAAATCCTAGGCATCATATTGAAAAGCACAGACATCACTTTGCCAACAAAGATGTGTATAGTCAAAGCTTATGGTTTTTTTCAGTAGTTATGTACAGATGCGAGAGTTGGACCATAAAGACAGCTGAGCTCCAAAGAATTGATGCTTTCAAACTGTGGTGCTGGAGAAGACTCTTGAGAGTTCCTTGGACTGCAAAGAGATCAAACCAGTCAATCCTAAAGGAAATCAACACAGAATATTCATTGGAAGGACTATTGCTGAACCTCCACTACTTCGGCCACCTGATGCCAAGAGTCGACTCATTGGTAAAGACTCTGATGCTGGGAAAGACTGAAGGCAAAAGGAGGAGGGGGAGGCAGGGGATGAGTTTGTTAGATAACTCAATTATTGACTGTCTGACTCAATGGGCATGAATTTGAGCGAACTCTGAGAGACAGTGAAGGACACAGGAACCTGGTGTGCTGTAGTCTATGGGGTCGCAGAGTCAGACATGACTTGGTGACTGAACAACAGGAAATGAATGAACAGGTCATTTGCTCCTTATAACCCCTTAAGTTGAATAGTGGGCATTATTTTAGAGACAAGAAAAATCAGTTACACAGTGAAAGTAGTTTGTTACAGGTCACACAGAAAGGTTCAAAATCTGTACTCCAATCCATCTCTCAACTTTAAAACTCATGTTCCTTCCAATCCTACCACATGAATAGTTAAAAATATACAAGTTCTGGGACTTCCTTGGTGGTCTAATGGTTAAGACTCCAAGCTGCCAACAGAAGGGGCAGGGGTTCAACCCCTGGTCAAGGAACTAGGATCCTGCTAGTTACAAAGTGCAGCCAAAAAACCAAACGAACCAAAAAACCAAGTTCCACATCTAAGAAAAACTGAGTACATAGCCGATCATTTTGCAGAAAAACCACGAGCCCACTGATGCATACTATCACCTCTGGGGAAAAAAGGCCTGGCTAAAACCTCTCAGATCCTCTTCGCACACATAACCTTGAGCATCTATTAAACTGTTCATAGTTAACATTTCCAAAGCTTCAAACACTACCCTAACAGCAGACATCCGGTGAACACTTGAAGATATTAGCTTCAGTAGTTCATCAACTGCTGCTATAAACAACATGTGTAAGTCATTTCTCCCCCTTCTAAAGAAAAAGTCAGCAGCTGTTTGCTAAAAAAGTTTTGTTTTTTTTTTTTATTGTGGATGAAGACATTGCCAGTTTACATATATCATTTTTATTTGGACTAGTTTTTCTGCCTTGCAGTGCTCCTGAGAAATTCAGAAATGCACTGACTTTAGTTCCATAAAATACAAGCCAGTATTAAGGTTGGACTGTAAATATTCCATAAGATATTCCCTAAAAGTCAAAAGACAACTTATCAATTTTAACTAGAGAAACCTTAATAGGTTAGAAAGTAAAGACTGGCAAATAATCACAAATGTCAGATCACTACAAGTACCATTATTTTTTCCACGAAAGTTTTTTCCATAGGAATATATAAATGTTATACTTGATGTTTACAAAATTAAAGATTAATTTTTATTAATGGAAGATGTTTTAACACTTATATGAAAAACTTGATTAGCCTTAAAAATAAAATTAATATGCCCTAAGTATGATACTTAATAGTGCTTTATCAACAATTCTTACTTCTCTCTTGTTCCTGAAGCACTGTTGTTTTGTTTCCCATCTACTGATTGGCAAAGTATTTTGACTTTTCCCTCCTTTCAACTGTCCATTAAAAGGTTAAAATAAACTAGATGCTTTATTTGAGGGGGATATTTAATATTTAATTGGATGGTTTTAAGAAAGTCAATCTTCTTCCCCCATGTTTTTGTTGTTTAGTTTTTAACTCAATAATGGCAGGAACTAAAAAATAACCATGAAATACAGTATTATACTAAAATCAAATCCAACGGCTGGATGAATTTTCTACTACAATAAAGCAGTTGAAAACCATTAGGAATGTTGTGGAAAACTGTGGCAGCGATGGTAAAATGCAACCACAAATTTTAGTAAGTTTCTAGAGGAATAAACAGTAAAATTACTGTAGTTAAAGTACTGCAATAAAATTAGCATTAGCAATATCCAACTGCTAACATCAGAATTATATGCTTCATCACTATATGATTACTAAGAAGATTCCTTGAGCAGATGGTTCATCTCTGACACAACTTAATTCAGAAAAGTAGATGAGTTATGTCTGGTTTGGATCAACAAACACTTAGTATGCATACCAGTGAGCTATAGTTTCGATGATGATACAATTGAAACGTTAGATACTACAGCATTAGGACAAGGTCACATACTTTTAAAAATAGCAGCCATGTAAGGTCATGTTGGGATGTTTAGATATGCAATCCACCCATAACAGCTTTCCAACTTCTGTTAAACTATGGGGTGAGCGGGGATAGGCTGTTTGGAAGCAAGAAAGGAAATACTGAAAATATCATAAAAGGTATTTAAATATGATGACATGCTACTTATACCCACCATGCATCTCCTTTCCAAATTAAAAGAGGAAATTTTTTTCTGTTATTATATTCCTTCAAAATAAAGGATCACGTTGTCTTTTCTTTTTTTTTTTAAACTGAGAAACTTTTATTTCAGATGCTCCACACTGAAATGAAAATTCAATGGCAAGCAGCAAATAATTTAGGATAGTCAGTGAAAGTATCTTTGAAAGGACCTTATAAAATCTAAGAATAATCATTTCATAGAGAAATAATAGTGGACAAAACAGACAGGAGGCAGTTTGATAGTTCTAATATAGAACTGGTATGACAACTTCCTTTAAAGTATACTAAATAAAGAATGGCAATATAAATAAGTTAGCCAAGGAGACAGGGGATGTTCTGAAGCAGCAATGTCTAAGTTACTAGATTTTCCAGAAAAACAAGCTTTATCTAGCAACACATAATGACTTCCAATCCTCTAAATACAGTACAAAGTATACAGTTAATCACAGCAAAATTTACAAACGACCAAATTTAGCCCTGGCCAGAGCCAGGCCTATTTACATATTTGGATTAGTATCATTTTCATCTTTCCTTATTATACAGATGTTTCTATTTTAAAGGCATATCGAAATTTACAAAATTTGCAAAGAAATGTCTTTAAATGTACAACTTCAACAACTAATACAAACATGAACATCCTGATATAACTAAATTCCAAGTCAGGATTTTTATGAGGGGTTTATAAAAGAATTAAAGGGATATTCCCTCACCGTTAAGTTCCAAACACCCGGTGCTGGTGCTGCCCAAGTAACTCACTGCCCTGGTGACTGTGAAGATGACGGACGACCCCTGGGTGGCCGTCCCTCTCACGTCAACACCTCAGATAGAGGCAGGAGGTGGTGTATCTAGGGATATTGCTGATTATAGTTCTGTAAATGCAGCTGTACAATTTAACACTTAGATCAAAGTTGTGAGTAGGGTTGTGGAAACATTTTGTTTTAAGATGGTTATCTTTAATGAGACACTTTAGCTCTTAAAGCAAAACCATACAGTGACAACATGTACTTAACAGTGAAAAGGAAGAAGCATCTGATAGGTTCAGCAACGTAGAAGGATCTCAAGGGAACTATGGTGAGTGAAAAAAGGCCATCTCCAAAGGTCACACTGCACGATTCCAGTGAAGGGCACTCTTGAAGTGACAAAATCACAGAGGAGCATTGTGAGGGCTGCCAGAAGGTCAGGAGCCGGGAGGGAAGACGGCGGCTATGACTGTGAAAGGCGGGCAGGGGGATCCCGGACGAAACTGTGTGCTCTCTGTGCTCAGTCTACACACACGATGAAGCTGCAGAGAGCTAAACAACACGCCTTCTACCTCAGGACACCGTCACCTCCCAGGGACAACCCTGTTCTTGGCCTAAAGATAAGTAATATGCTTTAGATCAATTTTTACACTATGTGGATAAGCCACTACTATTTTCTACCCCCCCCCCCTTTTTTTTGGTAAATCTACTGATTATCTTTAAAAGATAACTATACGTCTCTAGTTTAAATGAGCTTGAAAAGGAAAGAACTGATATATAGCTACTAGTATTTTTGTCTTTCTTTTTATTTTTCTTACTTTTGTAAATTAAAATTAAAAAGAATGTTTCTAGCTTAAGTTAGGTCAAATGAGACAGGGGGAAAAAAGGAGATAAGATAGCAAACACTTCCTCCTTTAACTCTTGCGATTTCTAAAAGCATTAAGAATATTAGTTTAAACTTAGAGAAAGTATAACTGCAAACAAATACATGACTTCTTCCAAAAGGCCACTTAGTGATAAAGTATGTACATAGTGTTGACGGTTTGTTTCTTTAAAGTGCGATATATGTCAGCTCTGGCTTGAGAATAATCTATTGCTTTAAAAGGTCTTTCAGCACAACTCCAGCACTGTTGTCAGGCGACACCGGCAAAGGCGTAAACGTGGGCAGAACGTCTGAGATGGGTTTCAAAAGGAGATGCCCAGGTCCGCCAGGTCCAAGTCCAGCTGGGTTAAGGAGAGGCACAGCTGCAGAGCGGGGAGCCAGGAATGGATTCACATCTGTTCTTCTACCAGCCCTCAATTCCGCTGTATCTAGATGACAAAACAAGGATGATTTAGTCTCCCACATATTATCTGGTCACTGGTATACATGTGTTTTAGGTTCTGAGATTTGGCCCCCAAATAAATTTAACTTAAACGCTGCTAGGTTCTGGATCTGATAAGCAGGGTCTATGAAACACACAAGGTGAAATAAAGAAGCAATAAATAAGAGAAAGGAATGGGAGAGAGAAATATTTGTATGTAGAGCTAATATTATTAAACGCATTACTATTGCTGTCTTATACTTAATACCAGTTATGTGTGTTGTATTGTGTGCTGAAAGGGGTAATTGCTCAATTGTGTCTGATTCTTTGTGATCCCACAGACTTAGCCCACCAGGCTCCTCTGTCTATGAAATCTTCAGGCAAGAACACTGGAGTGGGTTGCCATTCCCTTCTCCAGCGGATCTTCTCGACCCAAGGATTGAACCCCAGTGTCCTATACTGCAGGAAGATTCTTTACCATCTGAGCCACCAGGGAATTCCCATCTATATGGAATGAGGTAGGGAAGGAGAGATGCAATCAGAGAGAGACCTGTGCACCTAGAGGGGACAAAGAAGAGGAAGGGGATTACACAGGCAAAGATACTCTCTGGGGAGTGAGCCATTTGAACCATATAGGGAGCTTCCCAGTTCTGGGGATTAATGTCATTTACTGTAACAACAGTTTTCTAAAAAGTGTTTCCTATGTCACCAGGCAAATTTTATCTAACCATTTGAAAGATGGGAGGACTTGAGAACTTGTTTTGCCCAAATAATTAAAATGGTCCTGAAAAAAATTGGCATCCATATTATAATAACAATCATATTTAATATTAATTTACCAAAACAAAAAGCAATGTATGCATCACATTAAACGGTCATCTTTTAGACATTCAAAGGTTTGAAAACAATTCTCATTAGATTATTTTCTGTGAAGTCAGGCTGAACAATTAAGTTTTTACTGGAACAGCACCTAGTTTATGCCCTAAAGTCTTAGTGGACAGAATTCTGCTTTATTACCCAAGGTCATTAACAACTTCTTTGTTCAGAGACAAGCAACCCCTCAAAGACACCCTCTTCAGTGATGGGAAACTAAAATAAAAGAGGCCTCTAAAACAAAGGAAGCACTGAGACAAATGTATCAAAGCTACTTATCACTGAGCACCCTTGGGTCCGCAAGCTGTACTTTTTCCTGTGAATGACAATTTCCCAAACTTTGAAATAGCTACATGGTAAGCTCTGGCTTTTGTCTCTGAGCAACACAAATCAAGCTGGGCATGTGACTTGATAACTGAAGTGGGGAGGTGTACAAAAGAAAAGGAGAGGAAAGAAGGGGAAGGGCAGGGGGAGGAGAGGGGGGAAGGGAGACCCTGCCAAAATAAATTTTAGAATCTTGAAAGATGCTAAAACTGGGGTTTCCCTGGTGGCTTAGTGGTAAAGAATCCACCTACCAATGCAGGAGACATGGGTTAGATTTCTGGCCCGGGACGATCCCACATGCCTTGCAGCAACTAAGTCCATGAGCCACAACTATTGAGCCCGTGCTCCAGAGCCCAGGAGCCGCAACTACTGAAGCCCGTGGGCCCTAGAGCCTGCGCTCCACAATAGAAGAAGCCACTGCAGTGAGAAGCCCACGCATGGCAACAAAGAGTAGCCCCTGCTTGCTGCAACCAGAGACAAGCCTGCAGCAATGAAGACACAGCACAGCCAGAAACTATTAAAGGAAAAATGAAACCTAGTATAACAAGAAAAAACTGTTTTTAGTATAGTCTACACATTAAAGTTAAGACTTTTCTAAAGCCTAAATTTAGTAGACAAAGCTTTTACCTAAAATAATTTTACTACTTTCACTTTCTATAAAAGTTCAGGAAAATAGAAACATTCATCTAAGTAAGGACTAAAGAAGGCTTCCCTGGTGGCTCAGACAGTAAAGCGTCTGTCTGCAATGCAGGTGACCCGGGTTCGATGCCTGGGTCGAGAAGATCCCCTGGAGAAGGAAATGGCAGCCCACTTCAGTACTCTTGCCTGGAAAATCCCATGGATGGAGGAGCCTGGTAGGCTACAATCCCGGGGTCACAAAGAGTTGGACACAACTGAGCGACTTCTGAGAGCTGAGAGAAGGACTAAAGAAGTTCTTAAAATTTCAGAATATAAATTCAGTATTTTATCCAAATTTAAGTACTGAGCAAGTGACATAAACTTGAGAGTATATAATATGTACCTTTACAGTCCAGCTAGCAAACATGTTAGTCTATTAAAATATGAAGATTTCAGATAAAACATATGCTATGCTATGCTATGCTACGTCACTTCAGTCGTGTCCGACTCTGTGTGACCCCACAGACAGCAGCCCACCAGGCTCCCCTGTCCCTGGGATTCTCCAGGCAAGAACACTGGAGTGGGTTGCCATTTCCTTCTCCAATATATGAAAGTGAAAAGTGAAAGTGAAGTCGCTCAGTCGTGTCCGACTCTTAGCGACCCCATGGACTGCAGCCTACCAGGCTCCTCTGTCCATGGGATTTTCCAGGCAAGAGTACTAGAGTGGGGTGCCATTGCCTTCTCCGAGATAAAACATATAGCCCTTCCAATAAAGAATCTGTACAGAGTCTAAAGGGCTTTCCTAGTGGCTCAGACTGTAAAGAATCCACCTGCAATGTAGGAGACCTGGGTTTGATCCCTGGGTTGGGAATATTCCCTGGAGATGGGAATGGCAACCCACTCCAGGGGGAAATCCCATGGACAGGGGAGCCTGAAGGGCTGCAGTCCGCTGGCTCGAAAAGAGTCAGACACAACTAAGCGACTGAACACGCACGTGCACGTGAGCAGAGTCTAACACATTACACTTCAATCTGAACTCAAGACTGCACTGCATGCCAGCACGGGGGATATGAACAGCACAAATAAGATCCTACAACCTAGTAGGGTAGAAAACTACGTCCACATATTGTAGAACCGCCAAACCATCTGCTTCCAGGCAGGCCTTTCAACACTTACGAACTCTTCATAGTGTTCTTGGATGTCTGAGCTAGTTTACTAAACTGTGCTTGTAAATATTATTAACATACCAACTCTGGTTACTGAGTGTAATACTCAGATTACCACATGGAAAAAAGTCTTTCTCTAACTATATAAACCACAATTCTAACTGATTAGCAATAAGCACTATTAGTGAGAAAGGAAAATGGGTGAACAGCGGTTTACCAGATCCATCAAGCACCCCCAAGAATAATTCAATGTGGCTTATGCAGAGAGAATTATTCCAATATATAAAGGGAAAATATTTCATGTTGCTCAAATTAACCTAAGCTAATTAAATATCAGCTTGCAATAAGAATATACATATGAAGCCAAAATCTAATGCCTTACTGGAAGTTTGGAAGAAATTGTTGCACATTTTCAAAAACACTAAAACTTCCGTTAGTATCACTGTAAAACATAATCATGAATCATCAACTTTTTAAATTGTAGAAAAGAAAATAAGTATCTGATTTTACCTTTAAAACTTTCTGGTGTACTTGTGTCTGGTTTTCTCCTTCCTGGTGAATCTAGAGGTTTCATATCATGAACAGAAAGCTTGGGTGGTGGAACAGATGGATGAGATTCTGTTTCTAGAAATTTAACAAAAAGTTCTGAAAAAGACTAAGAAGAAACATTTTGGATATATTAGGCAGATAATAAAATTATACACTACAACCAAGAAACTGTACCAGCTATTCTAATTCATATTAAAAACTAGTCATGCTATCTGAATCATTTCTTTATAAACAAGCCTTATGAACAATTAAAAGTGTTACTACTCTAACTGATACACAGGTATCAACAGAAAACAAGCATCAAATAATCGCGTTTTTCTACAGTAGCACCCAATCAATGAGTACAGTAAAAGGTCACCAGTAATATTATTATCAGATTAAAATAATGTAGTGTAGAACTTTCCTTTCAATTTTATGCCACTCAATTTAAGAGTTCTATCTCTCACCAGCTTCAGGTAAGTCACCTAGCCTCAGTTTCCTCTTTAGTTAAAAATAAACAAATAAATAAATACATAAAATAAAGAAGTAAACTCCACATTCTAACTCACAGTGGTACTCAATTCAATTAATACTCATTTGAAGCCTACTGTATACCAGGGATCATGTTTTCATGTTAATTAACTGCTACCTCCGACCGAAATGTCAGTTTTTCTGAAGAAAAGCACTTCATCTATCTGGTGCGTAGCTTGCACTCTCCATGCTCAAAACAGTCTGACACACAGCAAGTGCTCAATAAGCATTCAATTGGCTCAGTGACTATATAGATACATACAGGCATAAAACAGAGCCTCTGTCTTTGAGAATCTAATAATTTAGTAGTAAGAGACAAATGATTATGTGCTGATAGCAGTACGATCAAAAACAAAGGAAGGAACAGTTAATATTTTGAAAAATAAAAGTATCATGTAAACAAAATGTTAAAATAAAACCTATATGCAATAAAACTATTAAATCTGGCTTTCTATCCGTAAGCTAATCACCTCTTTGGATCCCAGTTTCCACAACTCCAAAGTAACAGGGCTGTATAAAACAACCTGAAAAAGAAGTCTAATTCTTTGCAAATGCATGTGAGGCACAACGATGTCACTACTCCTATTTGGCCAGAACGAAGCCGACTCTTACACTATTAAGCAGAGGACTGCTGACTTGGTCTCAGAGGTGTGCTGGGAACACTCTTCGATCCTCCTCCAAGCCACCCAGTCATCCACCTGGTAACACCACCCTGGTCTTCAGTCAACAACTGAAAGATTATTTTAAAAGAGGAAAGTATGATCAATACAAGAAAAGAAAACAGAAGCATTTTTACATGATTTCAGATGGCAGTAACTCATGCTTTTCAAGTCCATTTCCCAGTTTCCTACTGACGGAAGCTATATATACACTGAAATGCCATCCCAGCACTATCTCAAATAAAACCCGAGGGCTGTCATCTCTCAAACTTTCAGCATTCCGATACGAATGGTGACTTAAAGTTATGAAACATTTAAGCTAATATTATACAAACTGCACAAATCTTCTCCGTAATATAAAATGATTCCATTTCTACATTATTGTATTCAGCAAAAGTTATATAAAACACAGGGAAAAAAATGTTTATATGATGCCAAGTATTTTAGTTATAAATATACTGAGATTCTTTTATATGATGCCAAGTATTCTAGTTATATTCAGAATGGCATTCAATGTTCAGTTACCTGATCCATTTCCTCCTTTTTGATGCCTAGAATGCTTCCCATTAATCGTAACACTTCATGACGCTGATGTTTTGGTGTGTGGAAGTGTCCAGTGAAGAGGTTTCTCATCAGGACTCTGAAAATGAAGGCAGAAACAGTACAAGCTAACTTGCCAGTTGTCTCAATATCCAGTGTACCCAAACATAAATAATGAACATACAAATATTTAATTATACTTAAACAGCACTTAATTACAAAGAACACTAAACAATAAAATATTTTAAAGTAGCTTTAACAAAATCTTGACAAGTCTAATTAAGGAACATCACCAACAACTCAAAATGTGCCCCTTTAAAAACATCGCTTAACAAGCCACCCACTTTCTTCAATCAAATAATCAACTGAGATTGGTGCTTCATTAGTAATTTTCAGTGCCTGCTTAGGTTGATATTATGAGGAGACGTTTCAGATTTCTCTCTCCTCCCTATCCTAAATGGTGATGGACAGTTCTTGTGCTTAATGGTTATGCTTATATTTCCCCATTCATTCACATTTATTAAAAACTTGCTAATAATATCTAAATCTTTAAAATGTTAAGATACATACTACATACTTAGGTTTCACACCTAATGCATTTGAGCAAGATACGTCCACTTAAGGGCAATAAAGAGAACAAAAAAGAATGGTAAGAATAAACTTCATATTTTCGAAGTACTTCGTACTGCGGTGATCTCTTCCATATGGTCTTAAGAAAAAGAATCTTAAGCTGGGAAAATATATTTAAAAACCAAGAGAAGGCAAGTTACTGACCCCTCATTAAAACTACCTGCAACTCATCACTATATAAGAAAAACAAAAGGTTTTTAAAAACTTAACACACACATTTACATGTAGAAATTGTTTTTACCATAAAAGTGATCCCCATAAAATACATAAAAGTAAAAGGCAGAGCATACTTGTCCACTTTTCCTTCTGTGCTATTACTAAATTCATCAATTTCTTTTGTACATCATCCAGCATTTCTTGTTGGAGCTCATCTGTTTTAAAATACATGAATAAGATAGTCATTAACTGATTAAAATAATCTGTATGACTATATAATGAGATTTACGACATCTTTACTGAATTTTGAATATATGTACTTATTCTAATTAGGAATATTAAATTACGTCCATCTCTTCTTTGGTTCACTGAATTAGGCTTTCTGGTATAGAAATTACCTAGAAGCCAGAGTATGCATTAATTCACATTGTTTACCCCCAATAAAATAATCAATTCTTTAACAGAAAATTTAGAAACCAAAGGTTTTCATTCTCTTCAGAAGCTGAAGCGCAAACAAGAGATTTTTCACCGCTGCTTCCTTGCATGAAACATTTCCAGAGCCACTTTTTAACGGGAAAAAACGGAAAGGACAATTTTAGATTTTCCTTTTTCCATTTTCCTGGCTGGACTCTTTTTTGGTGAGCTGACGAAGGAAAGCAGCTAACACAATCAAGACTATGGCTCAGGAGGCAGCTGCCAGGGCAAAGTATCCTGAGGTAAACTGCAAAAATTCAGATCACTGGTTCTAACAGACTAGGCAAGATACTATATAGCTTCTGACTGATTTAGAAAGATGTTTGGACTATTTTATTTTTAAATTCTTAGTTATTTGAAAAGGAAGCAAAATGTGTAAAGTCTTGGCAGAACACTTGGAATCTAAACAGGATTAAAAGCAAGTCTAAAATTACAACAGGGAGAGACCCTGTTCATAATCAACCATGCCATGGAGCCATGGATTCCTAGACTAAGGAACTCTCAGCAGACCCATGGAGTCCACACCTGTTTCCCTCCGAAATGGATAGTTTGAGCCAAAAGAGATGCTTATTAACATCAAGCTAGATTACAAATTTCATTCTGAAAGAAAAGTAAAGGAGAATGCTTTGCAGTAGAGCTCAACTTTTCAAATCAAGAAATATTCACATCCGAACACTAGACTTTGACCTCTTTCCACAAACCTACTCTTTGAGTTATGCAGCATTTTGCTAGTAGCAGCAGGATACAAGCTTCCTTATCCACTATATGACTTGCAAATATTTCCTTCTACTCTGTGGGGAGTCATTTCACTTTCTTGACAGTATCCTTTGAAGCACAAAAGTTTTAATTTTGATGAGTCTAATTTATTTTTTCTTATGTTTCTTGCCTTGTCTAAGAAGCCACTGCTTAACTCAGTATCACAAAGATTTACTCCTATGTTTTCTTCTAAGAGTTTCACAGTTTTAACTCTAAATGTAGGTCCATGATCCACTTGAGTTACTTTTTCTGAACGGTGTGAGGTAAGGGTCCAAGGTTCCTATATGTGCGGATACCTAGTTGTTCCAGTAGTAAAGTGTTGAAAAAACTATTCTCTTGGAATCTTTGTTAAAAATCAATTGACCAGAAATGTATGGTTTATTTCTGAACTCTCAATTCCCACTGCAGACCTCTGCAAATGTTTTCCTTCTGCCTGGAAAGCTCTTTTCCATTGGCACTGCCTATTAATATTAACTCTTTACCCTTCACATCTCAGTGCCCAAGTCCTTTCCTCAAAGAAGTTTTCTCTTAACCTTACATGTTAAGCCAGATTCATCTGCTTTATGTTTTCATCCTGTCTGTACAATGCCTAAAATTCTGATTTAAGTACTAACGTATATACAAAATGTCCAGTTTAACTGTTTGCAATAAACAGGGCTTTTCCAAATCGCCAAAATCTCAACTGCAAAATGTAATAGGCTAACTTTTACCAAACAGAGATGGTTGTCATAACCATATTATAAAAATAAGGTTTGTGTTTGGAAAATCTACTACAACATTTCCTTTCCTGTGTTTCCAGGGAAGAATTTAAGCCTGGACATTAAAAGACACACAGACACACAGAGACAGAGAGAACAAGACTATTATTTAAGTCTGGGTCAGAAAAAGACATTGTAGATTCTTAATGGACACATATATACTACCAACCAGGGTGCCAAGTGGGCCTTTTCTAGTGAAGGGCCTTTTCTAGTTCTCAGTATTCAGAGGAGAACAGCAAGTAAATTAATCTCTCATTCATGTTCTGAATTAACCACCCCATTCCTCAACTAAAGTAAGTGCCAGAGGAGCACAGTCTTCTCTTTTGTCCTCCTCCACTTCTGCCCCAGGCTATGGAGAGGTGGCAGAAGAGAAGGTCAAATTTAGCCAACCCCCATCTTCCCTTTCTCTGAGACTTCCCTTCTCCTATTTACTTTCTTCTAAAAACTAATGATTTTTATATTGATTAAATTTCAAAATGATAAATACTAGATACAATATAAATTCTAGATAAAATATATTATTAAAATTAATCTCACAGTATCTTTTTACTTTTAAATGTGGCTACTAAAATGTTTTAATTCTAACTGTGGCTTACATTATATTTTTTTAATGGATAACACTACTTTGGAGTATAACCAGAATACAACCATTATACTATACTATCTCATTAAAAAAGAAAAGATAAAACTGAATGGTTGGATGGCATCACCAACTCAATGGACATGAGTCTATGTAAACTCTGGGAGTTGGTGATGGACAGGAAGGCCTGGCGTACTGCAGTCCATGGGGTCGCAAAGAGTCGTACATGACTGAGTGACTGAACTGAACTGAAAACTGAAAGATAACTAGACATCTTCAGAGTAAATTCACAACCTTGCTTCTGATAAAAATGACTTTAGTAAAATAAATTAGAAAAATAAACTTTGTTCTATGAAAAACTGATCAAGAAATCCATCTTAATAAAGTTCAAGTAGTAAATATTTTCTTGATGAAAATTAGTTAATATTGGTAAAATTCTTATTGAAAGCTCTGTGTTCTGAAAGATAGAAGCAAAACATCCTTGCATGCATGTGTGCTAAGTCACTTCAGTCATGTCCGATTCTTTGTGACCTCATGGACTGTAGCCTGCTAGGCTCCTCTGTCCATGGGATTCTCCAGGCAAGAATACAGGAGAGGGTTGCCATGCCCTCCTCCAGGGAATCTTCCTGACCAGTGATTGAATCCACATCTCTTATGTCTCCTGCAATGGCAGGTGGTTTCTTACCACTACCACCACCTGGGAAGCCCTCAAAACATCCTTAAGCCAAAATAAAAGGGTACAAATTTCTTAAAATTTTCATTATCAGAATATAAGCTAGTCCTGAGCTAGTGAGAAAGAGAACTGACAGTGTGACTATCCTCGAAACATGCAGAGGACTATTTAAACTTCAAGTAGCAGTTTAAGCGACACTGATACTTGAGTCTAGAAAACAACCTTGGACTTTGGGGGAAAGGGTTGGAAGGGTGGTATTAACTAGGAAAGACTTAGAAAAGAAAGTTGAATACTGACTTCAAAGATCCCTACAGATTGCTCTTTTCTCCAGGCATACCTATTCTCCTCCCATCAGATTCTCAATACTTCTCCACAAAAACTGCATACTAATTCAAACCACAATTTGAAATCAGAATTGTATTTATATGGGCAGGCAAAATACAGTTATTCAGAAGTGTAGTATCTAGCCAAATACAACATCCCTGTGAAATAACCTAAAAACATGCCAAAATAATTCTTTGGAAATTATAAGGGGAAAAAAAGGGCAGGGACAGGGTACACTTTAAAGTTGAGCAACAAAGTAACTGGGATTGGTCTGGTTTAGGTTAAGAGTTACTCTGAATATCTGACATCCTAAAACCATACTAGAGCCTCTTCTCTGTAATACTGAGAGACGGTGCCAGGGTCTTCATCACCTGATTTAAAATCAAAAGTAAACATAAAATGTGAGTGACTACAACAAATCAGTACAAACACAATTTTCCATTTTATTTGCGGTTAGCAACACTGTACTAATACTGTCTTTAGAAAGCACTGTAAAATTAGGTCACACTCCTTACAAACTCACTGGCTGTTTTATGACTAAGCTCCCTTGGACAAGACTCAAGTTTATTTAACAGCCACCTGACCAAGAAAGGGTTTCCCTGATGGTTAATATGGTAAAGAATCTGCCTGCACACTGCAGGCAGGCCTGGGTTCGATCCCTGGGTTGGGAAGATCTCCTGGAGAAGGGAATGGCAACCAACTCTAGTATTCTTGCCTGGAGAATTCCATGGACGGAGGAGCCTGGCATGCTACAGTCCATGAGGTCACAAAGAGTCAGACATAACTGCACGACTAATATACACTCACTGAGAAAAGAAAGGTGGCTGGAGCAGGACTTGAGAGTCAGAAGACCTGCATGAAATCGCGCTCCTGTCCCAAGACCTGAAATATGAATCACGGTCCTGTCACCCCGGCCAGACTTCACTTCTATTTTGCAAAATGAGCTTGCTTATCTCAAGAAATTTTTCGTATAACCTACTGAGTGATTAAATATGACTTTTCAAA